>NC_142750.1:5610000-5740000 GCF_051943395.1 Hippocampus bargibanti | reverse complement strand
GTTTTTTTCCATGGTTGGGTGCCGATAAAGCGCTGGCCAGACCTCAGGTAATATTTTTCGCTTCCACAAGGGGGAAACAAATAAGAGAGAGGTCTACGGTTTCTTACACCGAATTGAATGTTTATGTAGTACCAAAACTCAATATTCTGTGGATCCTGGAAATTGAGTGACAATGACAAAAACCCTGGCAGTAAACGAGTTAACTTATATTTACTTTATTATCATTAACTTAAATGGTACTTTTGTTATTTTCAGGAGTGTACTTAACAAGTTCCAATGATTCCACGAGTCATGTGCAACACTTCTGAGCAGTGTTATATAAAAGCGATAACAAAGGCCCAAGTGTTTTCATTTTTTAATGCCAAAGCAAATCTTGTACTCATTTGTTTAAAGCAATTGTTGCTGCCCACTTTAGAATTTGTCATCTCGGAGCTAAGTACTGCATGTTAGTGAAACAAAAGGGAAAGAGGCATATTCAAACTGACTGCCTCGCTGATGATTCCTTAATTTAGGGGGAAAACGGGTGAGATGGGTGATCGTCTGGAGATTCAGAGAGTGAAATAAGTACACTGTTAGCGGGGTTAGCATGCACGTCAGTCCACTGCAGTGGTTCGTCTGAATGGAGTCGCAAGCCCAGCCCAGAATTAAAAGATTCATTAACAAATGCATCCCAAATCTTAACCACCAATCGTCAAACACAGTGACAAAAACGTCCAAATGACCCATCCCAGTGGAAAAAAAAAGAAAGGGACCAGACAACAACAATGTGCATCTAAATCACAAGGTGTGAATCACAAGGTTTTAAAAAAAAGAAAGAAATGTCAAACAACATGACAATGTTGTTCTAAGAGAAATACGTAATGCATGATAATATATACAAGCAGCAGAATGAGGACTAATACGGAGAGAATTGAAAGCCTAGGTAGCATTGGTGCTGTGATGAGAGGAGAAACAAAAAAAAAAAAAACATGGGAGAAAACGAAAAAAAATCAATCAGGGGGGGGGGGGATAAAATAACATTTACCACTAAGTTTACCATCAGCACAACATGGGCAGGATCAAATCGCTGTAAAAAAGAAACACCAATTGGTTAAGCAGGAAGATTGAGACACATAGAGAAGGGAGGGCGGTGTTGGGGGGTGTAACGTGTACGTGTGGTGTATGTGGAATTGTGGTACTTGGCTGGGGGTTGGGGGGCGGGATGGATTATTACCTGAGGCACTTAATGTGTCCCGTCAATGTGTCCACATCCTCCCCATCCGCCCAAATCATTTTACACACAGCGAGGTGCTTACAGGTTCCCTCTCACCACCATCTCCAAACCACAGGTCCCAGTGCCCCGGGCTATTTTTGGGGATTTATCTCAAATTATGTTCCAAACCACCACAATGTAAATCCCGTGGGCCAGAGACGGCCCGGGAGCGGTTTATCAGGGCCGTCGTGTGTTTCCGTAAAGAAACAAAACACTCAGAGGACCTGTTTTCAAGGTTCCCCCCCCCCCCATCCCTGATCTTGTCAAGACTAAAGAATTTTGGAGATTTACCAGCTCAGAAAAAAAAAAAAAATCAAAGAAGCACACAAACCAGGAATGCTAATGTAAACAATCCAAAACAGAATCGAGTTTTAATGTACAGACGCTCCTCAGTTTACGAACGAGATACATTCCGAGTGGTCGTTCGTAAGGTGAGTTTGTTCGTAAATTGCTTCAGTGCTATATTTTCTATGGAATGTGCTGTATGTTGAAGTCAAACACTGAACGGGGAAGTATAAAACACAGACGGTCTGACAATTAGAAAATAACTTCACACATAGTGTAGTTCGACAACATATATCCTTGGGTCTCCAGTAAGCCATTCCTAAAGCTTCTGGTACGTAATTACTCAATTACATGCCAGCAGCCATTACTTTTTGTTATGCATCGCATCCTCCTGGAGTGTCAACTGGGAAGAGGGATTTCCACCCCGCCCACATACTCTACGCAGCCAATCATAAGCGAGCTCGGCTGATCGGGGCCTGAACTCATTGGCAACACGTTGGCGCTGATTAGTCAGCCTAGGTGTCCGTCGCGTAAACATCCAGCCCTTGAAACATTCAATGTGGGTGTGCGTGCACGTGCGTAAAGCACAGTATACAGCCAATGGCAAGCGAGCTCGACGCGCTATACAAAATCTAACTTACAGCATCTCTGTCCTAACATTTTTCGACATACCCGCAAAATTCGTATGTACCGTTATTCTTAACTCAAAAGTAGGGGAGCATCTGTATCAAAAGGTGGGACATTTTTAAACGACTCCCCCCGATATGGTAAGTATGTGATACAAGTGTACTTGAAGAATTTACCCGGCGGACTTTAAGCAGGGCTTGACGCATGTACCGTAAGTATTATGAGTCACATTTTTTAATCCTGTGCTGCCATTTTGTGTTAGACCACCTTAACAGCTACACTGCTTAAAGCCCGGGGTGGGAGGGTGTGGCAGTCGGAGCCAAGCAACGGTGCACCTCTGGGACAAACATGCCGTGCAAGGGGGGAGGCAAAAGGGGTTAAAAAATAGGGGAGGATGGGTTGTGGTGTGTAACCAAGGCAACAGAGATGTTGAGGGTGTGGGAGGGTGGTGAGGTTTTCCCTGTAAGTTGACACGATGGCTTGCTCGCTCAGTTACAGTAACAATCATACCCTCACACGCATGTAGACACATACACACACACCTCATCAGTCCGACGCGTGACAAACACACACATCCCAAGTTGTTTTCAAGTTGAAACAGGCGAACAAGAAGAGAGCAGGTAAAGTTGGGTCTACTCTGCAAGCCATTCAAAGTCGGAGACATGGACGCAGCCAATCAGATTCCCCGACAGCAGCCGCGGAAATAAAGAGGGAGGGGGGGGGGCGTATTTGGGGACGAGCTGGCGATACATGATTCTCAGGAGTGTGATGGAATCACGGCTTTTTACGTCTAAATGATTGAATTGAACTGCCGTTGTTTTGCTCAAATCAAAGCGCTTCGCATCCGGGTGGATTCGAGTAACGGTTTAGTGATTTTGAAGCAGAGAAAAGGAAGCTTTCAGAGGCCAATAGGCTATAGTATACTGTAAAAAAGGAAAAGAAAAAAGAAAAAGGGGAAAGGGGGGGTTACACTGAGGTAAACTGCCGAGTGGGAGAAAGAAAACACACACACAACACGCACGCATACTGACATACAGAAGGGATCCAACAAACCTTACCTAAAAAGGGGCAAAAAAAGGACAAAAGAAGAATAAGAAACACAGTCAATACAGTGGAAAACTTAAAAAAGGGGGACAACGCGTTTTCACTTGAAAAATGCAACCCCCCCCCCCAGGATTAAAACGACGGCGCTTTCAACAAAACACAACCGCCGTGTTGCAAGTCAATGCATCCAGCAGGTGGACAAACCCCTTGATTTGTCCGAGCGGACTGCAGTTTGCCGCAGAGGCATCTGCACACAAAGTGGGAAATGCTTACGTCAGCGGCGCCCGGGGACGGCCCCACCACAATATCACGACGCCTTCTCAAGGCCGCAACAAATTTCAGCTAAGGCTTGCCAATGACATTTTGTTTTGTGTCTGATTGATTCATCGTCCTTTTTAGTAATCTTTTTAAGGTACTATTAATTTACGGTGATAACCACACAGGACAGCTGCAACAAGCAATTTTTATCTACTCAGGTTTAACACGATTAAGCGTACAAATGCAATAACAATCTCGCCCACCCGCAGCCAGTCAAGCTTTTGGGAAAAATGTCTTTACTTCTAATACACAGGGATGCATCTGGTGTATTAAACAAGGGGGCCATCTTGTGTCTGAAATAGGGGCCAAATTCTAAAATTGATGGGGCCCGATTTAACTAGATTGTCGAAGTATACAAAACTGAATGAAATAAACTAAAATACATTCATTGGAGCATGATATTTCTAAATTGCAAATGAAAAAAAATGACTAAAATCTATTTTTGTTAATATACCAACAACTTTAATTGAAGTCAAAGAAATTAATCATACATAAAATAAACAATCATTTTGTATTTTCCTTACACAATCAATCCTGTGCTATTTTGATATTCCACGGTATTACAGAGACGACAAAGAGAACAGACTTTGCACAATATTTCTTACTAGTGTCTACTTATACAAATTTCTTTGCTTTGAAGATTTCCAATGTGCCTCAACAGCTCTGAAATCATCCCCATTATCCACAAAATTCAAATCATTAAAAGCAATTTACTGCAATTAATTGTCACTACCCACGGCAGACTTATTCAATTGTTTCTTTAAAAAAACGAGAATATGCTTGTTTGCAGCCTGTTTTTAATGTATTTTAGAGTGTTACTCCTGTTCTCTCGCTCCATGTTGCAAATATCCACCATGTTTGATGTAAATACTGCAATGCACCATGGGTAAATTAATATTCAATTCGCCCTTTCTGTGGTTTCCGGCGAATCACGAAAAAGCCAGAGATATCCTCTAGCACGATTTTGGAATGCACCGAAACAAATGCAAGGTGATTATGGCTCAATATCGGTAAGGCAAGATGGCAGACGACGAAAGTTAAAATCTCTGCAGGAAAACAAACAGCTTTCAATTACTGTTTAACTAAATTTGTTTCTTTAGTTATTTTAACAAAAGTATGTCATATGTGGCGCAGCTCATGTAGCAATATGCGCTAATCGTAATAGACTTGCTCCAGTGCTGGCGCAGTTGAGTTACAAAGTTACGCCAGTGTCTGTCAAAATGCGTAAATACGCGGCCCAGATGCATCCCTGGTTCCGTGTCCTGAACTGGGTCAGATGAGACACCAAAAGCAATCTAAATAAAAATGAACATTTACAGGAAATTTCACGATATCAGAACAGAAAAACTAAAAATTCTACAGAGGAGACCTCAAGGTAACTTCATGAACTGAAAACGCACTTCTATTATCCCATCCAAAAATATTTTCCTCCCAGGTTTGAGGGGAAGCAGAAAGATAGCAACAAAGTGAGGCCAGTTGGCCAAGACGGACATAAATAAAAAAGTTGCCGGTACAAAGAAAGACCCTGAAAATGTCAACTTAGAGAACTGGCGAATGTCACCAGCATACATTGGCTGTGCGTGGATGAGCGAGCGCTTACCCTGCATGGTTTTGCCCAAGCCCTGGCCCAACTTCCAGCCATGTTTCTGAAGCAACCGGTGCCCGATGTTGTCCTAGAAGATAGGAGAGAGGAGAGAAACCAGAAATATTCCAATAATAAGAGGTGCTTTTCCCACCGTGAACTCCCGTCCGTCCCCTCCCCCCACTTCACACAACAATAAAGCACTCGATCATCAGCACAGCCACCACCACCACCATCGTTATCATGAACGTCATCCACGTCAACTAAAAAAAAGTGTACGTCGGTGTCTTCTATCACAAGTGTGGGGAGTCTGGTGGTGAGGAAGGAGGGGGTATTGTTATGTTTTATTTTATTTTTCCACACCATTAAATGAGGCTATGTGTAGTCTGTACACTACGTTTGGGAGTGTGTGAACATCCGTTTGACAGGCGGTGACATCGATCACGAAAAAAGTTGGGAGGGGGTAAGGAGGAAGGTAGGCGATAAATATATGCATTACACAAACAAGCGCACACACATAGATATGAACCACTACAGAGGAAGATCTTAGTCAACAAAGAAAAGCGACACAGAACAAGTATGGAAATCTTGCATTCACAAAAATGACGATCAGAAACTCCAAGCTTTGCTGTGATTCTGTAACCATGACAGGAGGTGGCGGGTCGGGGGAGCATCATGAAACACGGAGCCGTCACAAATAAAATACACAAAAAGAAAAAGAAATAAATAAAAGCGTGAGGAAGAGACAGGAGTGATGCTAGCGGGGGCCTTGGATTACCATTACAAGGCCCTGGAGGAGAGGGGTGACGGGGGTCAGAATGTGCACGGGTGAAGGGGAATGAGCGCAGGCCAAAACAAGGGAGATGCAAAAATAGCACCACTGAAAACAAATCAGAAATTGTCATTGTGCATGTTCTATTTGTATGTCATTTATTATTTCATAAAGTTATTATTATTGATAATAAACATGTTTACAAAAGCATTATTTTAAAGGCCTCTCTTGTGAAAAATTACTTTTTCCATGTACTGTACATGAAATACTTTTTTGGTTGACTGGCCACAAGTCAGTTGGGCTAGCAGTCACCTGCAACGCGAATGAGGACATGCGCTAAGAGTTACCGTGACTTCCAGCACTACTTTTTTCTAGTTGAAATAGGAGGTTGCTATTTGAGGCTGTTCGGTTTAGCCTGGCTTGATGTGGAATTTCAGAATTATACCCCTACTCACCCCATGGCTCCTTTACCAATTGCAAAGCGGGCATCTTATTTTGAAGTCTAATCATTCTGGATTGTTGCATATTATTGCCAAAATCCTCCCCCAGTAAAAATGAATCTGAGCATATGAACATGCACAACAGGAATTTCCTCAAAACATCTGGGGTGAAATGCGCAAGTTTCCAGAGACGGTTTTGTCACTAGTATGGGTCAGCAGAGGGATGGGAGGGGGGAGAAAACCTGAAAACATTAAGTGAAATGCAAGACTGTCCCAAACACGACAGTACAACCTCAAGCACAAATCAACATGACACTTAAAATGTCGTCATAAAAAAAAAAAAAGTGTCGTTCATTTGTGATTAAAACGATTCCAGCCTACATTCACCAAAGTGTTGCATTCTTCCCCCGGCCCCTCCCCCAGAAGAATATAGCAAAAAATACAAACCAAAGATGAAGGATATTTATAATCACAAAGAAATTGACATCAATGTTCACGAAAACGGAAAGTGAAAGGAGTTGGAATACAAAATAAATCAATCTGCATGCAGCTTTTTGTTACAATGGCTTCAACAAAAAGCATCGATGGTATTAGTAACACACTGCCAAAGGTGCACATACATCTGAGAAGGCGGGAGGGTGGCAGGGGGTGTTAACACCACCTAAGTGAGTTTGTCTCAGGTGGATCAGGCACAGAGAAGGTGGTGATGGCTCAACGGGGCCCTTTTTGGGTGTTATTTTTATTGTATTTTTTTACTTAATCAATAACTGAGATTTCTAGGGGTAGTAGAGAGCAGGCTGAGCCATGGCGGAGGGGTTTTTGGGGTGAAAGGTAGACTGAGTATGGATGGGTTAGTGCACGTGAAAGAGGAGTGGCGGTTACACGCAGCATGCACAGCATCTCAGCCAAACAAGGTCCTCGTTTGGGACGGCTTCTTTAATGTCAACCGCTTCAGATTCAAAAATGATGCAATCATTTCATCGGGTGGATCCGAACGAGTTCCAAAAGAGGCCACTTATTATTTCAAAAATGTGATTATTATATCAAAATTGAGAGCAGAGTTTCCACTAAGTGGTACAGATTTTCGTTGCCAAGGGCTTGGGCGCGTGTACCTTAGTTGATCTCTCAGCGTGAGGATCATGATTCACATTCTAGGGGAGCCATGTCGTAAAATGTTGTCTTAAAGTCAAAAAGACCGGCTTAAAAAAAGTAAATCAGTCAGTCAGTTTTGTTCAAAACCTGTGAAGTTTCACGCAGAATCACAAGCAACAACTGGTAAGCTTGCACGCAGATTTATTTTTGCCTAGGAGACAACTATTTTTAGCCTGTTTTTATTTATCCATCCAGCTAGCTGGCGAGCAACCTATCTCTCCAGATAGCTGGCTAGCAACCCATCTATCCAGCTAGCTAGCTAGCAACCGATCAATCCAGATAGCAACCTATCTATCTATCCAGCTAGCTGGATAGATAGGTTGCTAGCTAGCTATCGTTGTGTATTGGTGTACAGTATTTACTTGGCATAGTCAGGAGGTCAGCGCAAGCGCAGTCTATCGACTCAATAAATATGCCGTTTTTTTGTCTCTTAAATGATCGCTCGAGCACGATTTTGGTGTGATTTTGTGTTGATATTAACGTAATGTGAAAGGATTAAAATATGACACCACTATAAAACGATGTGTGGAGATTCTGCCCGAGATTGACAACATGTGTCGCGCCTCGAGGAGTAAAATAGCTCAGCAAATAAAATGAAGTCGAACAGGCAGCGCACAGGAAGGACACAATTTGTTTAGGGTAGTTGATTAGTTTAGATGTTAAATATGACAATGCAAGACTGCTCGTCGTGATATATAACGATTTACACTTCCAAACAGTATTTGGCACAAATGAACTTAATACCACTTAATGGAAACACACGACAAGCTTAAAGCCAAATTAAAAAGATATGATTGGCCATAACTAGCACCCGATCGGCCTCTCTCGATCCTCCATTACCGGATTATGCTACAATAGCATCGTTATTGATAATACATGGCAGCGGCTCAGAGGAGAACTGAAGCTCCCTGAGTAAATAAAAATAAGACAATGCTTCAAATTCGTCAATCTGATATAGTAAAAAAAAAAAAAGAGGAAAGGCTGGTTAGGGCGAGATTTGTGACTGGCGGCAGAGATGAGGTGCTGGCGACGTGTGTCGGAGCGACAGACAGAGAGTGCACCAAAAAGAATGGACGAACAGACGGGAGGACGGACGGATGAAAGCAAAGACGGCGAGTCCAACAGCAGTGCAAGTGGAGTGAAGGCATTTCCATACGAACCTGGCTTTAAAATACTGGGCTGTCAAAAAAACAGTCACACGTGACACAACGTAAGAAACCAGCCAAACGCTTTCAACTGTAATGTTGCTAACTTTGTCTACTACATAATAAAAAATAAAATAAAAATAAAAAATCTAAGACTGCTTCACTCTGCTACATATAAAAAATAAAGTGTTTACAAACAGAAAAGGTAGGCATGTCCAAAAAAAATAATCACCCCCCCAAAAATAAAATAAAAACAATGCTGTTAATACAGGAGAAAAGAAAAGCAGAAAATGTTATCCAAACAAAAGTCCTCTACAAACTGGAGGGGGGGGGGGGGGCTAGTTTTGGAGATTGTGTGCACTGCGCTGTTACCTGCACAGTGCCTTGCAAAGATATGGCCGTGGGAAAAGATATGCAGCGTAGCCCATGTAGAGACCTCAAAGTACTAACGTAGTCATGTCTATGCAGAAAACTGGGGATTTAGTATATGACAAAATATAAATGGTATCGCTAAAATAATTTGTCAAGTTGTGAGATGACGACAAAGAGGTTTAAGTGTTGACAAATTTAGCAGGCGCACTGACGGGTTACGTTTCAAAACTTGTCAAGTGGCAGTCATGTGGCGTAGCGCGACCGAAACAGTTGTGAATCGGTGAATCAGAGCTAATGCCACATGTTCTGTTCTAGGAAGAGTTAAGAACACGCAAGGAGGATACTTACTTCCCCATTTTGATGTTTGTAGCTGAGTAAAATGCACAGGTGTCAAAGTCAAGGCCCGGGGGCCAAATCTGGCCTGCCACATCATTGTAATCAGCCCGCGAAAGCAAATACATTTGGGAAATTCCATAATACTTGCTAAAGTCTGAACATAAATTTCAAATTGTCCCATCTAAACCACAATAAGTCTTTTTTTTTTTACTTTGAATTTGAAAACTACCGTATTTTCCGGTGTATAAGGCACACAGGAGTATAAGCCGCACCCCTAAAGAATGGTGTATTTTCAAACTTTTTTTCCATATGTCAGGCGCACCGGAGTATAAGGCACACATTCAATAAATGAACAGTTTTCCAAATATAATATATAAAAATATAAATGTTTTCCTTATATTAGGCACACCACATTATAAGGCGCTACAGTAGAGGTTGGGGTTACGCACAATTTCTTCTTCAGGGGGAAATTGAGTTGAAGGCTGCTGACAGTAGTCTCAATATTACTTCACATATAAGGCGCACCTGCATATAAGGCGAACGGTCATCTTTTGAAGAAAATCAAGGCTTTTGGGGTGTTCCTTATACACCGGAAAATGCAGCAGTTAATTAATTTATTTTGTACTCTACATGTAATATGTGGGGGGATTAAACATCCTAATGCACACCCTAATGCACAGGTGTCAAAGTCAAGGCCCGCGGGCCAAATCCGGCCCGCCACATCATTTTTTTTCGGCCCGCGAAAGCAAATCAAACTTGTTAAATTCCATGATGATTGCTAAAATCTGAGCCAAAATTTCATATTTTTGGATGTCAACCACAATAAAAGTCATTCTTGACTTCAGATTTGAAAACGAGTTATTCATTAATTTGCTGTGTGCTCTATATGTAATATTTGAAGGGATTTAAACATTCTCAAAGTCAAAGTCAAAGTCAGCTTTATTGTCAAATATGCTAATATGCATGACATACAGCACAGATGAAATTAATGTCCTCTCGGACCCAGCGTGCAAGACATGCAAGGCACTTATAACGTGGCTAAAAACGACATACAATGGTGATAATGGGTTCCCCAAATTCATAACGGCCCTCGAGAGGAAACCATAACTACAATGTGGCCCGCGGCAAAAAATGACTTTGACACCCTTGTCCTAATGGCTTCCCCAAATTCATAACCAGCCCCCCCCCCGAGATGAAAACCGTAACTACATTGTGGCCAGCTGCAAAAAAACAAACAAAAAAAACGAGAGTTTGACACCCTTTCGTTAAGGCGTGTGAGGAGCTAGTGAAATTGCAACTTGTGTGGAAGTTTGGGAGAAAAAAAAATCCCTTCATCTGGTTTTCCTCTAAAATCATTGCTGGAGGGTGTGTGTGTAAGAGATTGGGGTACATTTTATGGCTCTGAGGGTGTCCGCTGCATATCGGTCAGGGTCGGGGTAGGGTGGGGGAGGTGAGTTATGACAAGGGAGCGGGTGGATGATCAAGGGAGTAAAAAGGAGTTGAAAACGACAATCGGTGGTGTTGTATTGAATATTACCACACATGCAATGCAAAACCATTGTTAGAGAGAGAGAGGGAGAGGACAGGGGGGGGGGGATAAAGACACGAGTCAAAGATCCCAGTCAAGTACCACAGACCTCTAAGCTTCCTATGAATGACATACAACTAGAGGTTGAGGGGAGGGGCTCCGAGATGCCACGCTGAACCGTTCACTGAAAGAAAAGACACGTTTGTGAAGTGCAGTCGTACCTTGACAGGGTTCTGATTGATTAAATACAAATGTTTTCATTTTAATTTGAAATAATATTTCATTTAACTCATTCGCTGCCATTCCTGAATTTATTCTGCTTTTGTTTTTTTCTTGGGGGGTGCTGATAAAACGCTGGCCAGACCTCCGGCAAGGTTTTCACTTCCACGAGGGGGCAGCATTTGTCTTTTTGTCCATGTTAGCGCTTTGTTCCAGCTTCAGGTGTTGCTAAATTAATATGTATTGTATTGTATTTTGTACACCCGCCCCCATTTCAAGCTCAAATAACTCCAAACCCATATAACTTGGGAATTAACTCAATGGCTGCCGCTGCTCACCCACACAAAAAAATCCCGTGACTGTAAAGTGTCCTTGAGAGTTTTGAAAGGCGCTTGGAAATTAAATGTATTATTATTTTTTTTTTTTCTGAGAGTCGAAGATGTCTACCGTTGTATTGAATGTTTATTTAGTCCTAAAACTCAATAATCTGTGGGTCCTGCAATTTGAATGAAAATGACAAAAACCCTGGCACTGGAGTGGAGACATTTTTACACATCGTCTGGCAGTGAATGAGTTAATGGTCCATGTTGTCCATACTTGTTACGGTACCGAGTTTGTCTTACATCCAGGTTGAGTGAACGCTGGCGCAAATGGCTGTCACTGCTCACCCGCAGAAAAAAAAAAGTTCTTATCCCGTGACTGTAAAGTGTTCTTGAGAGTTTTGAAAGGCGTTTAGAAATATAATGTATGATTATTATAATTATTACTATTGATAAATGACAGGTATGAGTTGGCGCCGAGTCCCAAACTAAAACCCCATTGAGGGTTTTGTTGGTTCCGCGAGAATCATTCAGTCTATTATTTTCGAAAGAATGTTCATTTATTTGCGGATTTGAGAGTAGATACCATTGATAATCAAAAACTGTACATTTTTACGACATTTTAATGCCAATTTTGTGATTGCGCAAGGTTGTTGTTATTTCAACTTGCCGAGTTTAAGGTTCCAAAGGCGTTTGCCGGATTTTAACAACTGTAAAAAGTTGAACGTGTTTAAAGTTTGACGGCGATACGACAAGCTCAGTTTCTGTTGCCCCCTTCCTATAATAGGCACATTTGCTGTGGCTTCTGTCTTATCAAAACATCCGGAAATTACATTAAAAAAACAATCTATTTATATTCTCCAGAAATCAAGGTACCACTGAACACCTAAATTTTGATCATTTGACCACTTTTTGACTTTTTGAACTGCAGCTCAGCTCTCGGTGTCCCCCGTCCCTCCAATCATAAATAATAGCGCAGGAGCAGAAGAGCCACTCAAAGCAGGTAAGCAGGCCACCTTTCGTCCTTTTTGTATTCCTCCACCACCCACAGTCGTGGATGACTCCCCTCCATGTGGGAGGGGAATAGCTGTCAAACAGAAAACAGACATTTTTCGTTGCTGCTTGACTTGTTCTGGCGTACAGATTAGCAATTGCTTCACATCTGGTGGCGGCTGTTGTTCCAGTTTGACTGGAAGAGTGACTCCGTGGAGGCAAAGAGAGACTCGGGCCTGCTTAACTCGAGGCTTCAGAGGGGATAGACAAGTAAAAGACAGTAACAAATAAAACAAAATAAGAGAGCTGCCTGCGCTATTCTTCACGTGCCTCTTTAGTCAAAAAAATAAGAAGAAAATGCAATCCCAGTTGCACAAGCACCATGCCAGCACAGAATGACAGAGGGTACTGTACACCGAATCACTGTGTAGTAGGGAGGGAGCGAGACAGAAATTCAGAGATAGCGAGAAGAGATTGAGAGTGGGATAGCGGTGAGTCAGAGCAAGAAAAAGAACGAAAGAGAGAGAGGCAGAGAGAGACAACAACAGTCAAGAAAAGCGTTACAAGGACCCTAGAGACAGGAGTAAAAAAAGCAAGAGCGTGCAAATACAAACCGGATCATTGCTGCTTAGCTAATTGGGGAGCCAATTCGCTGCAGGAGAGAAATGTCGAACACCCCAAGTTGTGTACAATAAGATAACTGTCCTATAAACACAAACACATTCTAAGCTACCGTGTCTCTCACACTCACTCACACACACACACACACACACACACACACACACACACACACACACACACACACACACACGCACACACACACGCGCGCACACACACACGCACGTGCACAGCCGTTCGCATCGTTGAATACGTGTTTTGTTGTTTGAGGAGTGGAGGAAGCACTGCTGGATGATTTGGATTGCGTTGGGGATTAATAAAAATCGAGATATAACATTGAAATGAGAAGACATATGGTTCCTGGTCTTGGCAAATTAGGCTTGCCAGAATTCTTTTTAGCCCAGACTGTGATTGCGTTTAAATCCAGGTTAATTTTTTTTAATCTTTAACTCATTCACTGCCAGACGATGTGCAAAAAAAATGTGTCCGCTCCGGTGCCAGGGTTTTTGTCATTTTCACTCAGATTGTAGGACCCACAGAATATTGAGTTTTAGGACTACATAAACATTCAAGGCAGCGTAAGAAACACTAGACTCTCTTCTCTCATCAGAAAAGAAAGAGTTAATGCCTAAATTATATGGGTCTGGAGTTATCTGAGCTTGAAATGGGGGTGGCTGTCCAAAAGACAATACAATACATACATATTGATTTATATAGCGCTTTAACTACAGCTGAAGCTGAAACAAAGCGCCAACATGTATTTTATTATTATCATCACTTGCTAGCTATTTGCTATCTATTCGCTATCAGGCTGGCAAGCTATCTAACTAGCTATCTAGTCACTATCTAGCTGGCTGGCTATCTAGCCAACTGGCTATCTAGCTAGGTATCTGTTGGCTAACAATTGGCCAGCTAGCTAGCTTTGTATCTATTTGAGTTACATCCGGGTTGAGTGAACGCTGGCGAGTGGCTGCCGCTGCTCACCTACAAAAAAAAACTTATCTTGTGACTGTAAAGTGACCTTGAGTTTTGAAAGGCGCTTATGAAATGAAATGTAGTATTATTATTAAAAGGCCAATGCTGCCCCCTAATGGAAGGGAAAAACATTGCCAGAGGTCTGACCGGTGCTTTACTGGCAAGAAAAAAACAAAACCCAAACAAATTCTGGAATGGCGCTCCACGTCATATTTTCAATTCCCGAATAAATTCGGGGCTGGCAGTGAATGAGTTAGTTTTCTACAAATGTGTACTTTTTTTCCCCTACATTTTTGAAACCTAATCTTATTTCATGACTTTTTATTTTTTGCTGTTCACGTTCTTAAAAGTTGTCAATGTACGTTCCAGTAATTTTTGTAAGATACCGTATTTTCCGGTGTAAAAGGCGTACCAGAGTATAAGTATGAATGGTGTTTTTTCAAACTTTTTCCATATCTAAGGCGCACCGCAGTATAAGGTGCGCCTTCAATGAATGAAAACAGTTTTGCAAATATAATATAGAAAGATATAAAAGTTTTCCAAATATAAGACACACCACGTTATAAAGAAGAGGCTGGTGTTATGCACTGCTTCTTCTACAGTCGGTGGCTGCCGACAGGAGTATCAAGACCTGTTGTGGCTCAATTATACTTCACATAAGTAATATCTGTGTATAAGACGCAGGGTTGTCTTTTGAAGGAAATCAAGGCTTTTGGGTACGCCTTATCCACCGGAAAATAGGGTACCTTTGTTTTCACTGCTGTGCTTCCCGTGTGTCGTTGATTGCGGCGGTTCTAAACGCTTGCAGGTGTTGCCTTTTCTTGTGTGAAGCATATTGAGAAAAAAAAAACTGGACACTTGTAGCTTGTAATGTAAATATGGGTTGATGCAATACAGCTACATACAGTGAGACCTCAACTTACAAACACCTTAACTTACAAACTTTTCGTCTTACAAACATCAAATTTATGCAAATTAAACCTTATAATAAATACTATTTTCATAATACACACCCACCACGGTTGGCGGAGTGATCTTCGGCGGAAGCACACGACCGAACAGTCCTTTTGGAAGGTGACTCTCCTTCCATAAGCCATCAACGACCATCAAAAAGGTAAATACAACTTTATTTTACAGCACAGTTTATTTCTTTAATTACAGTCCTCATGCAATTCCCTTTGACCTCCAACGCCATTCCATCAAGCCATAAATGACCATCACAAATGTAAATAAAGTGACTTTATGATACAATGCAATGTATTTCTTTCATTGCAATGCAATAGCACATTTATTATACATAGAATAAGGTATGTTGCGTGTAGTAAGGCATATTTAGTTGAAAAGTATATTTTATGGAAACCCAGGAACGGATTATTCCCATTTTAATGGTTTCCTATGGGATTTTTTTTAGATACACACTTTTCGCCTTACACACTCTGTCTGAGAACCAATTAAGTTCGTAAGTTGAGGTCTCACTGTATATCAATATGCCTTTCTTGATACTTGCACTATGTACAGTTTTTTTATGAAACAGTTTGAAGTGCCCCCTCTCAGTGCTTTATCCACTCCGTTCTTTTACTTGGCGCAAAGTCTAACAAATGATATTATTTTCAACTCAAACCAAACATCTACCTAGCATGTACGCCGTCGACCTCACACAAGAAATGGATAGCAGACGACACAGGGACTGGGGGGGAGGCTTTCAGGGGTATTAATGGACACGAAATGCTCGTTTCGATTGGTTAAAGAAAGTCAAGCGTACGCTTAACGTTTACACAAAACAAAAATCCCTGCCTGGACCAATCATCCATTCTCACAGTTGGTCCAATGGTGCGGGATGACGGGATGCGGCCTTACCGATTCGATGGGCTTGTCCAGGGACGCCTGCTCCAGCTCCACTTGGCCATCTTCATACTGGTCAAAGTGATTTCCGCCCTGATTAACACACATTTAAACACATCCATGAAACGTTCAGGAATGACAGAACATGTGCGTAAATATGATATCATCTTTCTCTACTTCAAACAAAAAACAAAAGTGTTGCCAAGATTTAAAAAGTACACATTACTGCCATGTGCACTCATCGTGCGTGAGGGCGAGCCGTAAAACTGCGAAGAAGTAGACTATGAGTTTATGAGCCGGTAAACTCCAAATAAGGAGTGTTTGTAACGGCGGGCAGATGGCTTCCAGTTTCGGGCTGCGGAGGACAGGCGAAGGTTGCATCTCGTTAAATATGTCAATTGTCACTAAGCAGTAGATGCAAAGAATCCAAAAATAGTCCTTGCTTTTACACGGCAGATGGTAATTGCGGTGAATACAGGAAGTATTCTCTCATAAGGAATTCATTAATGCGGGAAAAAAAATATGTAATATTTTTTTACCACTAAATGATAGCAGAGACCGATTCCCGAAAACGGAAATTCCGATAGCCGTAACACGATATTACAATCCATGCAAAATTGTGTACTTTCATGCCCCAAATATGGAAAAAAAAGCTGTCAGTTGCGCTATTTTTCATGCCGGTGACCTGCGCAGAGGATGATTTTGCACATTTTGCCATTTATGCACAATATATTTTGCTATAATATAACTTGATTTGTTATACTGTATATGTTGATAACATTATATTTTTATTTAGATGTTTATACAGCACATGCATACCACCATATATTTATTTACACGTTCATATAGCACATGCACTCAATCATAAATTCCCACATGAGGAAATTCTGTTATAAGGAAAATTTTGGTACAGCATACGAGATTCCTTATGAGAGAATACTTACTGTATTGACAAAGATAGTATATCCATGAATATACAGTAAAGTCTCGTTATATCGATATTCTCGGGAGTCCGCAAAAATATCGATATAACCGGGACTATCGATATATCCGACCCTGCGCGCATGTAATTTTCTCCTTGCGTTCATAGAAATAGTATCGTAATAAGCGGTACTATCGATATAACCGATATCGATATAATGAGACTTTACTGTATTGTAAAAACAGTGATTAACCTACATAGCAGAGAGTTTTGTCCTAGGTATGTACAAGGAGGACACAAATTGCCAAAATCGCCTATACATATACAATTTGACAAGAGAGCCATTCTTCCAAGGGGACATATATTTTCTATTTATGTGTAACAAAATATTTATTTCTATTATGTGGGTCAAAGTTTTTTTTTATCAGCAAAGGGGAAAATAATTAAAATCAGGAAATGGGATTTCGGTTCAGTTTTGGAATTGCTGAGGTGAACACTCATGGGCCAGAGAATGTGATTTCGCAAGCACAATCTAGCAGCTCACAATGAGGTCAATTGATAATATGCTGGTCACTAATTCAGATTAAAACAGGAGCCTGCATCAGCAGTAGAGAAGCAAGGGAGGGGTGGGATGATGTGGAGCACTGATGCCGTAGAGGCGCAAATCGATTTCTCACCCACACACACACCATAACTCTCCTACGAGTGATGTTGCCATCAGACCACTGCATGTGCTTATAGTACGCCGCTAATCCTCAACAAATTTGTACTATCCGGACTCTAGAGAATTGTATATTACTCCATCTTTTTTTCTTTTCCAAACGTGGGGTTTTTACAATTGCATAAACAGTGGAAAACTTTTTCCAACCTTTTTTTATATTGAATCAACTGAATGTCGCAGCATTTATGACGTGAATACAATTTTGACTTTGCCTGATTTGTCAATCAAAGAAAAGTCTTTGACTTGAAAGGAAGTGATTGAGTTTCAAACCAGCTCTGTGTGTACTCAACACCTAAAATAACATAGCTGTGTGTTTCCAGTGCTCCAGATAAGCTGCCTGGGTAAAGCACAAATGCAGGTCAATGGGGTTCTGCAGTTTGCAGCAATATCCAGGCGCACAGTCGCTTGGAAACAGCATCTCTTCTTGGTTGAACCAATCCGAATATTGACAGTGACATTGTGCAGAACACTGCTCGACAGACACATTTAAATTGCATTGCTCCCGTTAACTTCCTATTACGAGGTGGATGTAAATTGGGGACGAAATGTCTGCAAGTTAACCAAATTGGAATCCTTCCCAAATTACCTAAACTGGTAATTGGGTGGAACGCATGCTGTGTAGCAAGAGAATATACAACTCCCTTTTTGCTTAAATTTAATCAAAAAATCAGATAACACCACGCAAATGTAAAATTGAGTAACATTCAACATAGACTCTGTGAAATTATAAAATGCAAGACGAAATGAAATGCTATATCAACTAATTAGATGTACAATTCAGGGTTAAAGCTATCAGTACAAAATTCAGTGTTTTGCATTATCGGGCGGAGATGCTAAGCACAGATAATTGAATCATTGATAATTTTCTCAAGCAGGTTGTAATAACGACGAAGAGCAGGTTCGTGTACAACTTGTACAGCCCATGTGCCGTGCACGCGTAACAATTTGCTTCGTTGACATTTACAGCATGTTACTGACTGCCATTGCGCTTAGACTGAATTGACTGCATCAAGAAATACAATGTTTGTGTGCTTTGGATCATGTTACCGTCAACAATGGTCAGTCGGGCGAAGTCAACTACTAAGCGCAGACCATAAATGGTCGCCGATTACCGATAAAGAAAATGTCACTGTCATTGCATAGAAATGTGAACGCGAATGCACAATAAACGCACTTGTTAGCGACGTGCTTGCTGACTTAGCCATGCCTTGTTAGCATATGTCGATAAACATCCATGCTTCTCAAGGTCATTAAAGAGCAATTCGGTGTCAATTAGAGAATGTGTTGCTACATGGTTTGTCAGTATAGTTACTGCTGCAGAGGCTAATGAGTGTTACGGCTGAAAAATAAAATGAACTGGATGTTCATTTCGAAAACGCCGAAGCATCGAAAGGGAAGACAGGGAAATTTGACAAGAGCCGCAGTGCACTACTGTTAGCCTGGGTAGCTACGAATGCTAAAACGACCCAAACGGATGCAGAAACGAATCAGCCGTGAGTGTTCGGACGCGTTTATGTGTATCCCGAGACATCACAGAGGGCGCACAAAAACAAAGCAAGGGAGTCGCGAGTGGCGTTTTACCTGGAAATCACGCTCTTCGTTGAAACGAGAAAATCTGTCGGCCATTTTCTAAACACAGCAGCTTCTCTTTGGCCGTGTGTGTCCCTCCGGCGGAACGCACAGTCGTGATGCGCATTCGGCTGACTATTAGCTACCAATTAGCCTTTCGCTCGCAAATAGCCAAGCAATTTGAGAGGGACGTTATTAAGAAACACGTCACTGCTAAAACTAGGTTAGAAATACAACCCAATTCCATGTAGAATTTTCCAAAAGTGTCCTGAAAGTAACGAATATATATTATGCAAATCAGGTTTGTCATTGGTCAATCGGAAAGTAGTTGACACAAGACTATTGTGTCTCCATCTAGTGGTAACTTTTTCTTTTGGCAATTTTTTGTTTTGTTTTCAATCCAGTAAAGAGCAGATATAGCATGAGAACATTGTCTTCGATTTGAATAAGGTAATTTGAATGAAATAAAAGGCGACTGAATCAGGACACAACGCGTTGAGCATACTCCAACATTTACAGAACGGCATGGGCAAATACCAGTAAATATATGTGTGGTATTTGTGTACTCATTAGGTAAAGGTGTGAGGTGTGAGACGCGGCAAAATTAAAAATGTCGATTATTTGGTGGGATACGAATAAAAAAAGTCATGGTTTCAATAAATAAATAAAGGAAAAATTACTTCCGGCTTGGATTTATGGAAAGCGGAAATCTGCCGCCTCGATCAAGTTTTTTCTTAAACGTCACTTCATACCGCATATTTGTACACTATTTTTTCACTTCAAATTAAAAGAATCGAAGCATTTGTAAAAGGAAAAAAATTACGCTACCCCTATCTAATGAAGACAAACGTGCTTGAAATTATATTAACGTAAAGACTCCAAATTGTTATGCAACTTGTATTGCAGTTGTGGCAAAATAAAACGAGTTTTGCAATTACTTTGAAAAAAACGAATCAACCAGGAAAAAACATGAAATCACTCAAACTTACTTTTCTGTCGCAACAAACGACCAACGCCTACTAATAAGACAGTAGGTAAGTAATAAAAAAATATGCATATTTTACTTTAAGTCGTTTGTGGGCCTCTGTATATTGTCACTTTTTATCCACAGTGCTCGCGATGTTAACATTTTGCGCAAGATTAACTTATTTTCTTCCCATTTCCGGCCCGGTGAGGACGTTTTCTTCTTTTGCTTAAAGGCTATGTCGCACAAATGTCAGAATAAATGAACGAATAAATAAAACAAAAGGAGGTATTTGACAAATTTTGAAATAAATTGCCTACGTATTTGTCCGCTTAGCAAAATAAATAAATAAATAAAACAAGTGGGCGACAAAACAAAAAAGAAAAAAATTGAATCGTGTACAGTATGTTACATTTTTCAGTTTCTGCTTACTCAAAACTTCATATTGTTTTTACCTTCGCATGCATTTAAATAATCTCGCCAAGAATTTCCCATGTTCCCTCTATATATAGCTTCAAAACATGGTTAACACGTTAAACTGTTGAACTGGCAAGAAAGTGCAGACAAATGAGTTCTCTTTCGTGTAAAACTAACATAGCATTAAATCTTACAACAAAAATTATGTTTTGCTATAACACCACAAGATTGCCTATGAATTAGTTGTCAATGTGATGTGCTTGTTACAGCTTCAGCTGTTAACTATACAAATCAATATGTATTGCGTTATTGTGTTAATGCAAAGTACAACAGATTTGATAAACACACAAACCAACTCACACGTTTTTAAAGCCAAAACGATGGTTATCATCTCACTGCTTTACATACAGTAGTTAGCAGAGCAGTATCATAATATATTCCTGTAAAAAGAAATCATAGTTGTATTCAATATATTAATGATGACTGATTGAATCTGCAAAGCTCACCAAAGGCACCTTGAAGTGATCCTGACCCATAAATAACATTATTGAGAGTCTCCATATTTGACCCTTGAACTTATGTCCCCTGCAAACAAACAATGCATAGGAGACGTCCAATGATTGTGTGTCTGTACGTCGAGCCCACTTTTTCACTACTCTTACTAAAGCCTTTGGAATTTCATTAATCTGCGTGGGTGTGTGTGTAGTTAGCTCAAGATAGCCGCTGTCACCATGCAAAGTTTAAATCAAGAGTACACTCGTAATGCAGGATCACAGTAGATTTACTATTGTGTGTGTAATTTCAAGTTAAATGTTGTATTTTGTAGGACAATGTTGTCTTTTGAAGGACAGTACAGGTGCATTTGTTGCTGTGGCCGCCTTTAAAATGCATGGAATGGTTTCCCGTAAGATATTGAAAACAATGGCGCATAAAGGACTTTTTTTTTCATTTTTAGATGAAAGTAAATTTCCCCTTGAAATTGTCTGACCGAGTGAATAAAATGAAATGTATTATTATTATTATTATTATTATATGAAACCAAGAAATCAGCAGGCTAATTTTACCAAATGTCAGCATCAGTTTTGGCCTTAAAAAATCCATATTAACTCATTCACTGTCAGACGATATGCAAAACTGCCCAGTGCCAGGGTTTTTGTCATTGTCACTCAAATTGCAGGACCCACAGAATGTTGAGTTTAAGAACTAAATAACCATTCAAAACAGTGTTTTGTGTTTGAACAGACGCCTCCGGACAAGTTTCGTCCATAATTTGTAAAATCACTTCAAATGACTTCTACAGAGCGTATTTTACAAAGATTCCACGGCATATAGCGATATTTTACGTTTTAAAACTTGCGCTGAATATTCAGGAAGTCTTGTTTTAGAGTTGGTGACAATTCCTGACGTGATGTCACGTCTGGAACGCCCCTGACCGAGAAAGCAACACACAATGCATTTTGGGTACTTTATTTGGTCTGAAAACTTCATGTTGATGGTGAAATTAGAAGGAAAACACATAACGCGATGGTGAATCGTTGTATGTTGCACCAAGACTACTATTTGTTACTAGTTGACCCAAATTCCCAGCAGTCAAATCAGCCCATTTCCAACGGAGCTTGGGCGCCATCTTGTGCATTTTCTGGGATGCTACATTGGAGTCCTGATGGCTCGAATTGATCCGGGAGGACTTCTTTAATCGATTACAAACATTTATGCTTTCCTCTTCAGAACTATTTGAATCATATTCATAACTGGATGAGTAACAAGAAAGCATCTTCTCCTATTGTGAAGCCATTGTTTTGATTCTAGAGCAAGGCAAGACGTCCTGGCGTGACGTCATGAACAAGGGGGCGGGACCTTCTGAAAATCGACATCTCCGAGGTCATTTTGAAGTCGTTTTAGGACACTTTAACTCATTTTTATTGGTGTTTTGCATTTGACTAAAAATATCAGCCTGCGTGTTTTGGGTATTTTAAATGCTATAAAACGTTTTTCTGATATCAGTTAGGAAACAAAAAAATTGTGTCGGTTATCCTTTAAAGATCCAGTTAAAAAAAACGAGTTTATAGGTTTGATGTATGTCTGTGTAAGCTCTCAGTCGTACAGGAGTGGTCCATCGATGAGAAGGTTTCTTCAGCCGTCATCTGTACAAAAGTGAAGGTTTCGGACGTTTCGCCTCCTATCCAAGAGGCTTCGTCAGCGAACTAAAGTCTGACTGGTCGTATTGGCCCCATTTATATATCCCTAATGTCCAGACCTGGTGGCGCCGGACACAGCTATGATAGGTCCCTACTCTCAGGTTGGGGGAGGCGCGGGACCCCCCCCTGTGGCCCCACTGATTGTTCCTACATTCCTGACTAACGATTGGCCTATTACACCCACTCCCCCCGGTATCACCTCATCAGCATAACGACCCTCATCAGCATTGCGAAAGTTGCCTAACCTGTTTTGCCTGAGCAGGCTATTGTATGAACGATCCAAATTGAACCTCACACCACCAGACCGGTTTAATGAAGGATTTTGTTGTTTTATAAGGATCGCCTCTTTTATGAGTTTGATGTATGTATTACTATTTTCCATGCATCATCTACCCTTCCAGATATATTGTTGAACCATGTGGACTTTAAAAAAAATGACAATCCATGATCAATCATGATCAATTTAGCTATTGTAACTCTCGTGACGACACATTTTTATTTGTTTATTTATATATTGGAACGGAACAGCCTCTGAGAGTGCAAGTAGGTTGTGGCGATTCGTTTCCCCCTCAGTCACCAGACTCCTCCTACCAAAGGAGCAATAGCAGTACAGTGAGTGTCAAGAGCAAAAAAATAAAATATACGACAGGAGCCGCTTACACCTTTACTGCTATTTACACGCACATATGAGGGATACGTCGGCTTAGGGCCACTTTCCCTCAAATATTGTCATTTTTGCTATCTTCTTTCTTCCCACCGGTTCGGGTGTGCCTTCGAAAGGAAGCGCGACATTTGGATCGCTTTTGTTCTGCAAAAGCCAGAAGGTAATGACCTCAACTCCAGCGCCTGCTTGAAATGTAAAATGTTTCCGCATGCTGACGTCCGTTCCCCGTTGTGCTCTAGACTTCGATGCTTCCAGTGCTTGTAACGCGACCCTCCGAGGCGAGACATACTTGTTCATTGTTAGTGTATAAAAGTGTCATACAACTCTCCTAACTCAAACCAGCCAGTGCTCGCTTGAGTTATTCGTCAATCCGACTCCGCTCGGCAAACCTCACCGAGTTTCCCGTGTCATCTGTAACACCCTCCCCCCCCAAAAAAAGGTCATTGTTGTGTTTTTTTTTCTCTGCTCTTCTACAGTTGGACGTTGGACTTTTTTTGGGTGTTTTTGATGCTTTGTGTCCTGTAATTGTCAGTGTAACTGAGTCAAGTCAGCACACGTAAATGTCATCAGAGTTGTTGGGTTTAGTTTTCAGGGCAAGCGAATGATTACACATTTAGTGGCTAAAAGGGGCAGTTTTTGTGGTTTGGTGAAATCCACAGTATTTTCCGGTGCATGAGGCGCACCGGAGTATAAGGCGCACCCCCCAATGAATGGTGTATTTTGAAACGTTCCATACATAAGACTATAAGGCACACCTTCAATAAATTAAAAAAAGTTTTCCAAAATAATATATAAATGTAAAAAAGATTTCCAAATATAAGGCACTACAGTAGAGGTTGGGGTTATGCATGACTTCTTCTACAGGGGGAAATGGAGTCAGTGGCTGCTGACAGCATTTGTGAGACCTCAATATTACTTCACATATAAAGCGCACCAGAATATAAGGCGCGGGGTCATCTTTTGAGGAAAATAAGGCTTCTGGGTGCGCCTTATACACCGGAAAATATGGCAATCGTGGCTTTCTGTGATAATTAGAATCAGAAACAGAAAACCTTCATTCGTCCCACAATGGGGAAATTTGCACTTCATGTTTTGCATTAAAACGTGTCTGTGGATCATTTTGCAACCCGCATTTCTGACTGATACGTTTATTTATTTTCAATTGTTAGTCAGCTGAATTTTCCAAAGTCGGTAACCCATGAGACAAAATAACAAGCATCAGGTTTTAAATTACCATATTTTCAGGTTTATAAAGCGCACCCAAAAGCCTTCATTTTCCTCAAAAGATCACTGTGCGCCTTATACGCAGGTGCACCTTATATGTGAAGTAATATTGGGCCACAACAGGTCTCGCAATAATTGTATTTTCCGGTGTATAAGGCATACCCAAAAGCCTTCATTTTCCTCAAAAGATTACCCTGCGCCATATACACAGGTGCACCTTATATGTGAATTAATATTGCGCCACAACAGGTCTGGCAACAACTATCCGACTCCATTTCCTGCCCCCTGTAGACCGCAGCCTCTACTATAGTGCCTTATAATGTAGTGTGCCTTACATTTGGAAAACTTTTATACATTTATATATTACATTTGGAAACCTGTTTTCATTCATTGAAAGTGCGCCTTATAGTCCGGTGCGCCTTATATATGGAAAAAGTTTGAAAATGCACCATTCACTTGGGGTGCACCTTATACTCCGTTGCACCTTATATACCAGAAAATATGGTACTTGTTTTCAATACAAAGTGACTATGGATCAGTTTGGTCAAAAGAGGAAATACGCCTCCAGCTGACAAGTCAAAGTCAGCTTTATTGTCAGATATGCTAATATGCATGACATTGTGCTGAATGTCATGCATATTAGCATATTTGTATATAATGCAGATGTGTCAAAATCAAACATATTTTCAGTTGGATGTTTCATTTCTTAAAGGAGTACATCGAGAACGAAAGCCAACTCGAGGCCTTGCAACAAAGTGCCTGTTGTTAGAGAATAATAACATTACTCTGTGGTCGTTGCGATGAAATGAACAGAAAGCTATGCGTAAACAAGATCAAGTGTTTTTTTTTTTTTAATTCCATTGGCCAAGAGTTGAAAGAGAGAATGGATTTCAAATGTGGTCTTTGTGATCAAGAAATCACAAGCAAAGCCATTTTGGTGACTCAGATGTTTTTTTTTAAAAACGCAGCCCGTGATGTTAATGTATTTAGATTTGGTTGGTTTGAAGTAGGGCTAAATAATTATGTTAATTTAAATTAGCATTGCAGTGTGGACTATCCACGCTATCCAGATGTTTTTAGATAATTGTTTTCCTGGAACACGAACAGTGGAAATGAAAAAGCAATATACCGGACTTTGATTGCATTGTTTTTTCCATGAACCAGTTTCTTCAGCCGTCATCTGTACATCTTTGAAGGTGTCGGATGTTTCGCTCCTCATCCGAGAAGCTTTGTCAGCTAACTAAAATTTGCTGGTAGCTTTGGCCCTATTTATATATCCCTAATGTCCAGAGGTGGAGGTGCCAGACCTCTGCTTTGATAGGTCCCTGCTCTAAGGGACCATCGATGGACCACTCCTGTACAACTGAGAGCTTACACAGGTGTATTGCATTGTTTTTGAAATCCGATTTATGAGGTTTGCTGAATTTCACTTGCCAAAAACCATTCATTTCAGAATCAGAAAGCCTTAAATAGTCCCACAATGGGGATAATTATATTTATAATACCATTTGAAAACGGCACTATTTAATTTGATTACATTTTTCAAAATCTCACTTCAGCAGACATGGCAGTGAGGCAAAGGATCTTAAACTCCACCGCCCCGTTCTCGGGGTCGCCGCTGGCTGACCTTAAGGCCTCGTACCCAAAAGGAACCCAGGAGAATCACAATCATCAGCAACAACAGCAGGAAGGGGAAGAGGAGGTAGACGAAGAGCAGTTGAAGAGCGACAAAGTGGACTACATCGTCCGTTTGAGTCCCCTGTTGAATAAAGTGCTGACTCAAGGCACTGCCGAGCAAGTCGGAGAGACATCGCTGAAGAGTTCGCCTTTCGTTGCGCAGGCTGAATGTAACTATGACGATTCCATTATATCAAAACGATCAAAACTCTCATTGTCTAACGTGTCACTCTCCTTTTAGGTGAAACTCAGGACTCACAGGAATTTAGTCCATCCTGTATTAAGCGTTCCTACGTACCTTCATCTGGTTGTTTTATCATAAGGTATCATTCGCGCTTCAAAAACATGTTGTTTTTTTTAAATCATATCAAAATGGAGTTGATATTTCTTAAATCCATACTTTTGCTTCAGTCTGCAACCAGAGCACAACAATGTGGCTTGCCCAACCACAGCCTCCGTCCAAGCGCCAACGCCACTCGGACCCAAAAAGAAGCCCCGAAAAAGAGTGAAGCGCAAAGGTCGGAAAAAAGTCCCCTCGGAGAAGAATAAGAAAGAAGAGAAGCAACATAGCAGATGCCACACAAATACGGCGGTGCCCTCTGGAGTGCCTGAACAGGAGAGTGGGAGTTCCCTGGAACACATCCAAGTAAGAATAATGGTTCAGAGATCGGTGGTCCTTGGTTGAACCTTTTAACCACTTAAATTAATTAATCAATCCAGGGTTAGCAGGCGTCAATATTCATGGTGGCTTATTTGGTAGATGTAGTATCCCACTCTGTCCTGGTTGCCAAAATAGCCCATCTGTGCATTTATTGTATTACTTTTTTGTTTTACACTGAAAAAAATCAGGCAGAAACAGCATGGATTGATGGATTGGGTGGGTGGGTGGATGGATGGATAGATCGATAGATAGGCTGCTAGCTAGCTAGCTAGATAGATACACACATGGGCTGCTAGCTAGCAACCTAGAAAGATACATCCATAGGTTGCTAGCTAGCAACCTAGTTCGATACATCCATAGGTTACTAGCTAGCAACGTAGATAGATACATATAAAGGATGCTAGCTTGCAACCTAGATAGATACATCCAGAGGTTGCTAGCTAGCAACCTAGATAGATACATCCATAGGTTGCGAGCTAACAACCTAGATCGATACATGCATAGGTTGCTAGCTGGCAACCTAGATAGATACATACAAAGGTTGCTAGCTAGCAACCTTAATAGATACATACAAAGGTTGCTCGCTAGCAACCTAGATAAATACATAGATAGGTTGCTAGCTAGCAACCTAGCTGGATACATACATAGGTTGCTAGCTTGATAGTACATACATAGGTTGCTAGGTTACGTTATAGGTTGCTAGGTTGTTAGCTAGATAGTACATACATAGGTTGCTAGGTAGCTAGCTACCTAGCTAGATAGAAAGAGAGAGAGATAGGCTGCTAGCTAGCTTTATAGCTCGATGCATAGGCTGCTGGGTGGGTGGATAGATGGATCGATCGTGAAAACTATCAAATTTTCATACTGGACTGGATAAAGGGGCATGAATCACTTTTAGCCTTGTTTTGCTAACTTTAGCTAGCCTATTTTCCACAAGCTGGAAAAGATTCATACCAGTAGGAAAAACTGCAGCAAATGAAAATGACGCTAGATGAAATAATGCGGTGGCAACAATTGTGTACTATCAATATCTGAAGACATCATCAAATCTTTTCGCACTTGTAGGAGGACTCACTGCATGCAGGAAGGAGCCGCCTCAGATCCTCCTGCTGCCGCAGCGTGGAGAGCACACATGGGGAGGATGTAGTGCCTCTTCTCTATCGCACTAAGCTCTACAACACAGGGTCCGGCTGTTCCCCGCCGGCATGGGCCGAGCCATTTCCAAGCACTTGCTCCTACGGACCGGACAGCGATTCGCTGAGCAGCGCAGGCGACTGCTCGCTGGCCCTCGCTGGGCTACGAGGCAGCGTCAGCCAGGGCGACGCATGCTACGCGGGGCCCTTTTTTAAAGAGGTGGAGCGGAATTTCGGGGAGGAGGAAGAAGATAAGCGGGACTCCGTCGACAATGAAGGGATCATTTTTTACAACAAAGTGAGTTACGCTTTACGAATGTTAAATTCACGAGAATATAATCTTGGCATACAAACTATTTTTTGGGAAACACACAGATCGCCACAATGAGTGATGTGTTGTTCGCGAACGAACCGGTTCTTGGCGCTCCTAACAAGGAGCTGAAAATGGCAGCCGGCTTTTTTTTTTTACTCTATTCCCCGGCCCCAGTCTTCGGTTAAAGCCGCACGTGATTGGTCAAGATCCGTGGTAGAGGAGGGAGGAGACACACGCAGCAGGACACACGCAGCACTAAGCGGGGAGTGGGGTTACAGAAACACACACACACGAAAGGGAGACGACAGAGCTTGAAACAAAAAAACAAAAGTGAAAAAAAAAAACAACTAAAGTGAAAAGGTGAGAAAATGGATAGAAAACTCAGTGAAATTAGGACTCGTTTCAACTTTATTGATAGTTCAAAGGCAGAGTGTAGACTGCAAGGTTAAAATATCCCATCAATCAGGCTCCACAAATAACTCGCACAAGCCATCTGTATAATTTGAAGAGAACATACAAGCAAGGGAACCAGCTATTAATGAAGTTTCTAATGGGTCTGCCTGAATCTGTTGCTGTTGCAATATCACAACTTCTAAGATGTACAACCCAGAGATCCTTGATACACTTTATGCTAAAAAATATCCTGTGACTTATACATGTATTATTATTATTATTATTATTATTATTATTATTATTATTATTATTATTAAAAGGCAAATGCTACATATATAATAACAGGATTATTATTATTGTAAATAAAACGACTTTATTATACAGTACAGTTTATTTTCTTTAATTACAATACCATAGCACATTTATTATACATAAAATATGGTATATTGTGTGCAGTTTTAAGGCTTATTTAGTTGAAAATTATGTTTTATGGTGACCTGGGAGCGGATTATTCTCATTTTAATGGTCTCCTATGGGAAATTAATGTTTGGAATACACACTTTTCGCCTTACACACACTTTCTGGGAACTAATTAAGTTCGTAAGCCAAGGTATCACCGTATCTTAATAAAATGCATGCGGGCATTTTGCGGGTCAACCATCAAATACTCAAATAAATAAATGAAAATCATTTTCCACTTACCCTCATCAGAACATCCAGCCTGTTGATTCAGAGTATAAGGAAGGAAGAGAGTTTATCCTGTCGAAGTTCATCAAGGAAGGCTCCTACGGCGAAGTCCACAGCGCTCGAGATGTCAACACAGGGTTTAAGTTTGCTGTCAAAAAGGTAACACCGTGAGCGAATCCGCAATTCATAACCCAGCTTGGATTTTTTTTTTCCCTTGAACATCTACCTTTTTCTAGATCCCCCTGAAGAGGTTTAACAGCGAGGAGGCGAGCACGTGGAGTGCCCTCCGTTCTTCTCGTATCCTGGAGCTCTTTGGAATTGTCCGAGATGGGCCTTATGTTTTCTTTCTCATGGACCACAAATCTGGCAAGTGTTTCTTTATCGTTGCCTGCGATACTGCTGTGATATACAGCGGTAGATAAGATAGCATTCTTTCCGTCCAGGCTCGCTCGGCCAGATGATTATACAGCGAGGGAGGCTGCCGGAGGACCTGAGCCTCTACTACCTGTTGCAAGTCGCGACAGCGCTGGAGTATCTGTCCAAGAAGAAAGTGGTGCATCTTGATGTGAAAGGTATTTTTGGCCATTTTATTTCTAGGCATTTAATTCCACATAGAGTTTTGTGGATGGACGCGACAGGGACCGAAAATAATTTTCACTTAAGTTCAAAGATGACGCTATTGTTTGTTTATTTTTTGTTAAAATCTGGATAATGGCGCCGAGACAGGAATGAAAATATCAAAATGGCCTCCGTGAACCAGGAGGTTCTATCTAGCAAACTGACCTGTCTACCTGTCCAGCTAGCTAGCAACATAATAATAATAATAATACATTTCATTTCGAAGCGCCTTTCAAAACTCTCAAGGGCGCTTTACAGTCACAGCATACGTTTTTCCTACCTATCCTGCGAATTAGCACCCTATCTGTCTCTCTGGCTAGCTAGCAACTTGTCTATCTATCCAGCTACCTAGCTAGCAACCTGTCTATCTATCTATATGGCTAGATAGCTAGCAACATATCTATCTTTCTGTCTATCTATCTATCAGTTTGGCTAGCTAGCTAGCAACGTATCTATCTATCAGTTTGGCTAGCTAGCTAGCAACCTATCTATCAGTTTGGCTAGCTAGCTAGCAACCTATCTGCCTATCCGGCTAGCGAGCTAGCAACCTATCTGCCTATCCGGCTAGCTAGCAACCTATCTGTCTATCTAATTTAAAACAGATTCTTTACTTACAGACAGTGTATTGTAGGTGTTTCAAATACCTGACATGTTTCGGCGTCTACTTCCGCCTTCGTCAGATATCTGTCTCTGTCGAGCCGGCTAGCAAGCAACCTATCCATCCATCTAGCTAGCTATCTATCTGTCTCTAGCTCGCTAGCAACCTATGTATCTATCTAGGTTTTGCGTTCCTTTGATACTTCCTGTATCTGGAACATTAAAAAAGTCGCTACATGACCCATCCCATAGTTTGAGAACTGCAACAAGACCTGCCCTGGCTTTAATTAGCTGTCAGCCAGACGTTTGGTCTCACATGGATTTACAGCACCTGTGACCGTGCCTGAGGAAAGCAGCGGCGGATATCGGGAATTTCCCGCCGTGACTCAGCCGATAGTAGGAAGCCAAAGCGCATGCGTGGTGACAAAAAAAGAGAGAGAATGCAAGACAAGGGGGGAGGGATGATTTGAAGAACAGGAAGTAATTGACAGAGGGAGGGGGGGGGGCAGAAAAAGGGTTAGAGTAAAGTAGATGAAGTGAAAGGAAATGCCACCAAAACTGCTCTTACGTGTAGTTTTGTATTCTTTCCCTTTTGTTACAACCCTTCCCCTTTTGTTTCTGGCCATGAACAGCTGCTCTGTTTCCAATTAAACAGCCCTTCAAGTATGCAGAAGTCATGGAAGTCACCCAAGTTCCATTTTCTTTTTTTCCCCTCTCTCTCTCTCCTTTTGTCCCTCAGCCGACAACGTCTTGCTGTCCGAGGACGGCAGAAACTCTTTCCTGTGCGACTTTGGCCACGCCGAGAGATTAGACACTGGCGGGCATAGTTTCAGTGGGTCTCGAGGTAGGACCATCTGCTGGCGGACTGCCAAAAATATGACATCATTATTCCTCACTGTTGGCCATTTTGTTTCGTTAAAAAAAAAAAAAAGACCTGAAGGGTACTGAGACGCATATGGCCCCCGAAATGGTGATGGGCGAATCCCGCGGAGCCAAAGCAGATGTGTGGAGCAGCTGCTGCATGTTACTGCACATGCTCAACGGGTGTCCTCCTTGGACAAGATATTACACCTGTCGGCTATTCCTGAAGGTACCATACGACACAGGTGGCGAAAAAAAAATCTCATCATCTTGATTTTTATCAAATGAGGCTTCAAAAATGTGAATACAGAGATACCTCGATTTACGAACCCCTTGTTTTACAAACTTTTCGGCTTAAGAATGTTACATTTATGAAAATCTTACCTTGGCATACGAACTTTTTTCGTACACGGAGCTGCCTCAATGAGTGATGTGTCATTCGCGAACGAGCCCGTTCTAACAATAAAATGGCAGCCGACTGTTTTCGTCCTCTATTCCCCGCCTCCAGTCTTCGGTCAAAGCCACGTGATTGGTCAAGAACGCAGCAGTGGTTTAAACATTAAAGAGGCAGGCAGACGACAGTGAGAGTTTCAACTTTGATAGTTCAAATGCAGAGTATAGACTGCAAGGTTAAAATATCCCATCAATCAGGCTCCACAAATAACCCGCACAAGCCATCTGTACACTTGATGCAAAAAGCTATCAACCTAGCTAAACAGAACACAATTGATGAGGAACTAGATACAATTATCACAGAGAAAGCACCTACAAGGGATCATTCCTCACTGACGCACCTGTTTTCAACAGATCGCCAACGACCCGCCGCCGCTCCGAGAGATCCCGCCGGACTGCGGCCCTCTCACGGCGGAATTGATCAAGGCGGGACTGCAAAAAGATCCCAACAAGAGAGCATCGGCCGGTGATATGAAGGAACGTGCGGCCAAAGCGCTCAAACAAGGTGCTTTTAGATTAGCATTCACTTTAGCTTATCTGTACAGTGATATCTCGGTTTACGAACCCCTTGGCTTACGAACTTTTTGGTTTACGAATGTTAAATTTATGAAAATTTTACCTTGGCATACGAACTATTTTTTTTGGGATACGCATGGAGCTGCCACAATGAGTGATGTGTCATTGGCGAACGAGCCGTTCTCCTAACAAGAAAATGGCAGACGACTGTTTTTGTCCTCTATGCCCCACCCCCAGTCTTCGGTTAAAGCCACGTGACTGGTCAAGAATGCAGCAGTGAGGGGAGGTGGTTTAAACATTAAAGAGACAGGCAGACTACAGAGAGTGAGAAAATGGAGACAAAACAATGAAATTTGGACTAGTTTCACCTTTGATAGTTCAAAGGCAGAGTGTAGACTGCAAGGTTAAAATTCCCATCAATAAGGCTCCACAAATAACCCGCACAAGCCATCTCTATGCTTGATGCAAAAAGCTATCAACCCAGCTAAACAGAATACAATTGATGAGGAACTAGGTAAAATTATCGCAGCGAAAGCACCTACAAGGGATCATTCCTCAAGATGGTGAAAGAAGGCTACGTTCCTCATCAAGTGTTTAATGCTGATGAAACCGGCCACGCCATTCCATCAACGACCATCACAAAGGTAAATAAAACCACCTTAGTATACAGTACAGTTTATTTCTTTAATTATAATACCATAGCACATTTATTATACATAAAACAAGGTATATTTTGTCTTTTTAAGGCTTAGAAAATTATGTTTTATGGGGACCTGGGAACGGATTATTCTCATTGTAATGGTTTCCTATGGGAAATTAATTTTTGGGATATACACTTTTCGCCTTACACACTCTGCCTGGGAACCGATTGCGTTATTAAACCAAGGTATCACTGTATCTTGACGTTCACATTAGCTTTATTGTTAACTTACTGATCCGTTATCCGCAGTTGGCGGACTCCAAAGCCCATGGAGGACATCCTACACAGAACCTCTTTACTTCGCTAATAAACCTCCAGACTCCCCATTAGTCGATAATGAAAACAATGAGCAAAAATATACGGACAGGAGTTTGATAGTGCAGCTAAACGACAACCATGAAGACGACGAAGTTGACGTGCGTGAGCAAGGACTTCATTTCGATTTAAACCAGTCGCAAAACAGGATCGTGAAGACTGTTCCGGAACTTGAGTTGCGGAAACTAGAAAGAGGTGAGCTTCCGGTCTTGTCTCTCGTCTATGCGGCACATTTTACAGCGCTTTCATGTTTTTTTATTTTTATTTTTTAGACTTTTATCTCAGTAGCCTTTCTCAGCTTCACTCTGCAGAGATGCAAGAGCAGCTCCTGTCCTGTCTCAGCAGCGACGCCTACTCCAACCGAGATCCGTGGGACAAAAAGGTACCGTAATTTCCGGACGATAAAGCCACAAATTTTTTCACAAGCTTTGCGGCCAATTTATGCATTTTTTTCTAACGGCCGCCATGGGGCGCTCCAGCACCAAAGGTAAGAGTGAAACACGGAAGTGTGCCGAGGAAGATGAAAGTTAATGTAACTACGTGATGGAGAATAAGAAGTTATCATATTTAAAAGTTTCATGCAGTTACGTATATGCTTAGTCAACATGTGTGACTCGAATACACAATTGAAGCACAGACAACCTGGGGTCAATCTGAGGTCAACAGACACAGCAAGTTAAACTGTCATCTTCATTTAGGAGATCTGGCCTTGGACAGAATTTAGGACTTGGGAAACTCCTTTATCACCGAAGCAATTTACGACTCGAAACCCCTTCACAGGAAGAGCTCATTAGCCAGGTTACAAATTTATCAGTTCATGGAAAAGACAATGTTTTATTGCTTACAGCTGTTCGCGCTCAGAACGTTCCAGGGGCGTGGTATTCTAATCAAGAAAACTATGTTTTACTAATGTATCACTTTAATTTGCATATACTCTCAATAAATAGCTTGGCAGAGGGCTGCAGAATTCAGACATCTGCCATGAATGGCTACGTCTCCTGCCGGCAGTAAAGCCAATCTTTCTGGGTTCGAGTCTCAGTCCACAGTGTCCGATCGAAGGAGTTTCAAGTCGTAAATTGCTTCGGTGATAAAGGAGTTTCCCAAGTCCTAAATTCTGTCCAAGGCCAGATCTCCTAGATGAAGATGACGGTTTAACAAGCTGTGTCTGTTGACCTCAGATTGACCCCAGGTTGTATGTGCTTCAATGGTGTATTCGAGTCACATATGTTGACTAAGCATGAAACTTTTAAATATGATAACTTCTTATTCTCCATCATCCATCTTTCTTTCTAAGCATGCGGTTTCTAGTCGGGTGCGGTTTATGTATGTACAAAATGGTTTGTCCTTTAAAAATATACTGGGTGAGGCTTATAATCAGGTGCGCTCTGTAGTCTGGAAATTACGGTAATTCAAAACTCATAACGGGACAGTAGCATAGCGGGCGATAATGTTACACTTGGTTTGTTCAGGACTCGGGCCGCTGGTCGCTGAGCCCCGCCGACGACTACAGTTCGGGAGTTTGCTCCGATAGCAGCCAACTAGACGGGCATCACAGTGTCAGTTTGGACTTATTGAGCCACTCGCCGCCTCAACCTTGCTGTTTCCAAGGTGCAATTAACGCTAGCATGCTCGCCATTTTTCACTCACATATGTACAGAATCAAACCCTCACCTTTTTTTGTGCCGGGTCCATCCAGGGGTGGATGTTTGCATCAGAGACTTTAAAGGGACGACCATCCAAATCCGAGAGACTCGGCGGGTGAAGGTGGGCCACATCGCCACCGGCATCAGCGATCAAGTGAGAGCCGACATCTTGTCCTCGTCCATCTATTTAACTCATTCACTGCCATTCCTGAATTCATTCGGGAATTGAAAATATCACGTGGAACGCCATTACCCAAATTTGTTCAAGTTTTGGTTATTCTTGCGCATGGGTGACAGTAAACCGCTGGTCAGACCTCTGGCAATGTTTTTTCCCCTGCCACGAGGGGGCAAAATGTGCCTTTTTGTCCATGTTAGCGCTTTGTTCCAGCTTCAGCTTTTGTTAAAGCACTATATAATAACATTAATAATAATAATAACAATAATTCATAATAATAATAATACATTTCATTTGTAAGCGCCTTTCAAAACTCTCAAGGTCACTTTACAGTCACAGGATCAGTTTTTCTGTGGGTGAGCAGCTAGCTACCAGATAGCTAATAGATAGCCAGCCAGCTAGCTAGCTAGCTAATAGATAGCTAAAAGATAGCCAGCTAACTAGTTAGCGAGCTAATAATAATAATAATATATTACATTACAAGCGCCTTTCAAAGCTCTCAAGGACACTTTACAGTCACAGACAAGCATAGGTACTATAAATAAAATATAATCACAAATACTATGCAATAAATAAAATACAATTAAAAATAGAAACAAGAGAGCGAGCTACACACAAAATGCATTTTTAAATCGATAGTTAGCCAGCTAATAGATAGCTAATAGCCAGCTAACCAGCCAGCTAGCTAATAGATAGCGAGCCAGCCGAACAGATAGCTAACAGATAGCCAGTCAGCCAGATTGCTAATATATAGCCAGCCATATAAACCAATATGTATGTATGCCACCCCCATTTCAAGCTCAGATAACTCAAGACCCATATAACTTGGGAATTAACTTTTTTTTCGGATGAAAGAAGATACTCCGAGGTTTCTTACACTGCATTGAATGTTTATGTAGTCCTAAAACTCAATATTCTGTGGAATTTGAGTGAAAATAACAAAAACCCTGGCACTGGACTGGACACATTTTTGCACATTGTCTGGCAGTGAATGAGTTAAATATGTGGCTTTATTTTACCCATAATTTATTATTCATTCAGACAGCAGATACATCCCAAGTACCCATAAGATTTTTTTGTTTCTTTCTATGGCCATTCTAAATAACCTTTCTTTTCTTCCCGTTTTAGATTTCTGAAAACGTTTTCACCTTGGAGACACACCTGGGCTGCACAGTGGCTCACGACGAGGAGGTTCAGGAGTCGGGGCTGAAGCTGTGCTGTGTCCCGGCTCCTGATTTCAGTGCTTCTTGGAGGTGGAGGGTCAGAGATGGCGTACTGGAAACTAGATAAGAGTTAAATAACAACAACAACAACAACAACAATAATAATAATAATAATAATAATAATAATAATAATAATAATAATAATTTTTTGTTAAAGAACAATGAAGATCTTTTGAGTTGATGTGTCTTGTTTTGGACGTTTTAGTCCCTCATCAAATTACCATTGGTGCTTGGTTTCTTAGGATGATGTACCCTGAACAAAAGAAGCATCTAAACATGTACTGTATTTTCTGGTGTATAAGGTGTATTTTTAAACTTTTTCCATATATAAGGTGCGCCGGAATATAAGGCGCACCCCCAATGAATGGTGTATTTTCAAACTTTTTCCATGTATAAGGCGCACGAGAGTACAAGGCCGTGGCACCCCCAATGAATGATGTATTCAAACTTTTCTCATATAAGGCGCAATGGACTATAAGGTGCACCCCCAAAGTGTATTTTCAAACTTTTTCCAGGTATAAGGTGCGCCGGAATATAAGGCGCACCCCTAATGAATGTCATATTTTTTTTTTAAATCCATGTATAAGGCGCACCAGAGTGCAGGGTGCACCCACACTTAATGGTGTATTCAAACTTTTCTCATATAAGGTGCAACGGATTATAAGACGCACCCCCCGAATGGCGTATTTTAAAACATTTTCCATATATAAGGCGCACCCCCAATGAATGTTGTCTTCAAACTTTTCCCATTTAAGGTGCAACGAACGATAAGTCGCACCCCCAATGGTGTATTTTCAAACTTTTTCCATGTATAAGGCGCACCCCCAATGAATGGTGTATTCAAACTTCCCATATGAGGCGCAACGGACTATAAGGTGCACCCCCAATGAATGGTGTGTATTCAAACGTTTCCCATATATAAGGTGCAGGAGATGATAAGGCGCACCTTCAATGAATGAAAAAAAGTTTTGCAAATATAATATATAATAAATATATGTTTTCCAAATATAAGGCACACCACATTATAAGAGGCTACAGTAGAGGCTGGGGTTATGCAACACGTCTTCTACAAGGGGGAAATGGAGTCGGTGGCTTGCAAGACCTGTTGTGGCTCAATATGACTTCACATATAAGGCGCAAGTTCATCTTTTGAAGAAAATCAAGGCTTTTGGGTGCGCCTAATACACTGGAAAATACTTTTTTCCTTTTCAGGAATCACAATCATTTGATACTTGATTTAATCAGAAGTCCCCGGTTGTGAAAAAAAAGGTAAATACAGTGATACCTCGGTTTACCAACCCCTTGGCTTCCGAACTTTTCGGTTTATGAACGTTAAATTTATGAAAATTTTACCTTGGCATACAAACTATTTTTCAGGATACACACAAAGCGCCACAATGAGTGATGTGTCGTTCGCGAACGAGCCCGTTCTAACAAGAAAATGCCATAGCACATTTATTACACACAAAATAATGTATATTTTCTGTAGTTTTAATGCTTAGAAAATTAAAAAGTGGAAAATTATGTTTTATGGGGACCTGGGAACGGATTACTCTCAATTTAATGGTTTCATATGGGAAATTAATTTTTGGGATACACACTTTTCACCTTACACACTGTCGGGGAACCAATTAAGTTCGTAAACCAAGGTATCACTGTACTACAATAAATGCCACTCTACGGAGTTTTGGTGTATTATTTAATGCTGCTCTAATTCATTGTACTGCAGACACAATCACAATTACCAGGAGGACATAAGTTTAAAAAAAGACCAGGTTAAATATTTTAAAAGACATAATAAACCTCTGACTTAGTAATAAACAGTGTTGGCCTTTTGTGGGTGTGGGTGTAATTTTTATAACTCATTCTATCTGCGTCATATTTAATCTTTAAAACTGCTATATTCTCCGCTTCATTTGAATTAAATTGTCTGCAGATTGTTAACAGATGATCAATTCTATGGAAAGTTTAATCATGCAAGTAAAGAAAAACACATGGTAAGAGTGAATGTTTAATATTCATATTACAACATTAAAAACTCATTCCAAAGTGATTGTTTTCTTTCTTGACTTGAAACTTTTAAGAAATGTGATAGAAAAAGGTGAAAATTTCAGTATAAAAACAAAAAAAAAACAAGACCAAGGCACTGACAAACAAATGTATATATATGTATATATTATTTTTTTTGCTGTGCAGAGAAAACGTAATATTGAATGACTCACATTAAACTAAACTGCACTTTGAGGAAAAAGGTGAGGTACACCCAAATGTGGTGTTTTATATCCGTTTTGGGACAACACGCAGTTTATTAGAAAATCTGGTCCAGAATGTGTCGAAACATTTCCATAAGCAGACTGCATTTTTTTTAGAAGACAACAGAACTGCTCTATTAACCATGTGACATGTCGACATATTGCTTTGGATACGAGAGTCAAACAAAAACAGGAAAGAGAAAAACGGCTGCCACAGTCTTTGCTTTTTAATTTTACTAACAACAACTAAGGATTGCTATGTTTCAACATAAAGAAGCCAAGAATCGAAGATGTTGATTGCACGTTGAAAAAATCATGAGGAATATGCATTCTTTCGGAATGAAATGAAGGAGATCAAAGATCCTCCAAATGATAGCAGAAAACAAAAAAATACAGTGATTTTTTTTGTTTCTTTCTGTACCAAAAAAAGGTATAAAATAAATTATTTAAAATGCATTCCCTCGCTCAGGTGTGTGCGTGTGTGTAACCTCCAAAGAACCTTTAGTGCAGACGGCCCACATGACACAGGGAGTTGGTGGTGGTGGGGGAGGGTTACAGCAGCAGTTCAAATCCTCATGCAAGTTCTTTGTTCTCCTTGGCCCCCACCGGGTGTGCTCCTCACATTTTCCGAGTCACGATGATGGTGGCGATGACCCCTGCCATGAACACGGCCACCATTTGCCACGTGGGAGTGCCAAAGTAGGCGCCAATGCTCTCCTTAAAATGAAAAGAAAAAAAACAAAAACAAGAAGAGCAGGTTAAAGGATAACCGACGTCTCCGGACAAGTTGTGTCCATAATTTGTAAAATGGCTTCAAATGACTTTTACTGGGCGTATTTTACAAAGATTCCACCGCATATAGCTGTATTTTACGTTTTAATACTCGCGCTGAATATTCCGGAAGTCTTGTTTTTGAGTTGGTGACGAGTTCGTACGTGACGTCACTGAAGGAACGCCCCTGACCGAAAAAAAGGACACATTATAGCAGTCCTTCCATCACGTCAATGCTCGTTTGGTCTTAAAACCTCGTGTTGCACCAGAAAAAGCCAGAAGAGGGCGACCAAGCTCCATGTAGGGAATTTCCTCACACGGTGCTTGGTCGCCATTTTATGCCTCTTTTTTGGTGACCCATTCCCCCCCCAATGTTGCCTCAAAATGGCACGGAATAAATTCTTTAATCGATTGCAAACATGTATGCTTTCCTCTTCAGAACTATTTGAATCATATTCATAACTGGATGTGTAACAAGAAAGCATATTCTCTGAATCTGAAGCCATTGTTTTGATTCTCCAGCAATGCAAGACGTCTTGGCGTGATGTCACGAACTGGGGGGGCGGGACTTTCTGAAAATGCCTCATTCGCAGCTCAATTTTTTGCAGATTTTGGACACTAAGTCATTGTTATTGGTGTTTTGCATTTGAATAAAAATATACTGCGTGTTTTGGGTATTTTACATGCTATAAAACGTTTTTTTCTGATGTCAGTTAGGATTCTAAAAAGTGCCGTCGGTTGTCCTTTAAGATGTACCTGCAAGGTGTGATGAATTGCGACGTTCTTACCCAGCCTCCTTGCTCCCAGATCCAGTTGAGAAAGTGTTCGCGGAGGTAGTCGATGGCACAGTTGATGATGGTTTGGATGACGTCGGGAACTTGAGTCAAGAGTGCCTTGCGACAAAAATACACAAGTTGGAATGGCGTTACTATATTTCGGCAATAACAGTATGTCACAGAGGTGGTCAAATTATCCTGAGATGAAACTTTAAAACGATCTCAATTTAAAAAAAAAAGGTATACAAACAATTCCCAAAATACACATAAAAATCCTCACATTGTTATCTTTTATGACGCATTTTTTTAAAGTACTAAATTTGGATTTACACAACAAAGAGGCATTTTGGGTATTTTATTTCAATATAAGGGGGCCATACAGTTTATTTTTTCAATTACAGTCCTCATGTAATGCGCCTCTCTTTCCAAACAGCAATTCCCTTTGACCTTCGACCTCCAACGCCATTCCATCAAGCCATAAATGACCATCACAAATGTAAATAAAGTGACTTTATGATACAATGCAGTGTATTTCTTTCATTACAATACAATAGCACATTTATTATACATAGAATAAGGTATGTTGTGTGTAGTTTTAAGGCTTATTTAGTTGAAAAGTATATTTTATGGAAACCCGGGAATGGATTATTCCCATTTCCTATGGGAAATTGTTTTTTGAGATACACACTTTTCGCCTTACACACTGTCTGGGAACTGTTGAATTGTACAATTAAAAAAGAACTAAATAACTGCATGTTTGCCTTATGCGTTAACATTTTGCCGTTTTTTTTTTTTTTTTTGGGGGGGGGGGGGGGTGTTCTGTTCCGCACTCACTTTGATGACTAGTCGACAGGCCAAGTAAAAAAGAGTGACAACTCGGCCCCAGGTGAACTTTCCATCGGAGAAGATCTCAACAGCCACTTTCACAAACACCTCCTTAGTGGGTCTCAGCGAGGGGGAGTTGATCATCCTTTGCGAAGGGAAATTACGATCAAAATTGGATTAGAATTACTGTTAAATACAGACAGGAATGACAAATACCAGTTTTATTTCTTCATCTGATTTTAACGACGGAAATAATTAAAAAAAATGAAATGCAGCAGCGACTTACTGTTGGAGCTCCACATTACCATCCAGTTCGTCTCCAATCTTCTGCAGACACTGGCCGAGCGTCTTGTGGCTGGAATCGCCGATTTCGCTTGCACCCAGCTGGGCCCGGGTGACCATGGTACCTTTGTCTCCATGCCGGCGGACTCGCTCGTAAATGAAACTGCAAAAGGGGCGGCGGGACGGTGTCAATAGAAAATTACGAAAGCACACATTCGGGATTTGTCATGTGACAATTGAGCTTACTCTTTTAACAAGACAATGCCCAGTTCCAGTATCTGCTCCTTGGAGTCGCCTGGAAGACAGAGAACGGGATTTTTAAATCGTACAAAAGCAAAGTCGAGACTTGCAATGAATGGATGAGGTAATCCTCTTAGTCACCATTTTCATTTTAAAACCCCTCCCCTTTCCTCATACAAGATTAATAGAAACTAAACATATATTTATTTATGTATGCATTTATGTATGCATTTATTTATGTGTTTGTTTGTATATATTTATGTACTTATTTATATATGTATTTATTTATGCATTTATACATGTATGTATATATTGGATTGGATTTTGGATTGGATTTGCCTTTATTAGTCTCGCAGTGGAGAAATTTACATTTCACAGCATATATGTATTTATGTATGTATTTATGTGTTTATAGGTTTGTTTGTTTATATATATTTATGTATTTATATGTATTTATTTATGTATTTGTATTTATATATGTATGTATACATGTATTTATCTATGTATTAATTTATTTGTCCATTTTTGTTTATATATATTTATGTATTTATTTATGTATTTATATATGTATGTATATATGTATTTGTGTGTATTTATTTCAATGTTTGGTTATGTATTTGTTTGTTTATATATATTTATGTATTTATTTATGTATTTATATATATTTATAATAATAATAATAAATTTCATTTGTAAGCGCCTTTCAAAACTCTCAAGGTCACTTTACAGTCACAGGATCAGTTTTTCTGTATTTATATATGTATTTATATATGTATTTATGTGTGTATTTGTTTGTTTATGTATTTATTTGTTTATATATATATATATATATACATATATATACAGTAAAGTCTCGTTATATCGATAGTACTGCTTATTACGATACTATTTCTATGAACTCAAGGAGAAAATTACATGCCCGCAGGATCGGATATATCGATAGTCCGGTTATATCGATATAAGAATATCGAGAATATCGATATAACGAGACTTTACTGTATATGTATTTATTAATGTATTTATTTATATATTTATATATGTATTTATTTATTTATGTATTTATATATGTATTTATGTGTGTATTTATTTGTGTGTTTGTTTATGTATTTATTTGTTTGTTCATATATATATATATATATATATATATATATATATATATATATATATATATATATATATATATATATATATATATATATATATATATATTTATTTATGTATTTATATATCTATGTATGTTTGTATTTATGTATGTATGTATATAAGTATTTTAAATACATATATGCATACAAAATGAGTTAAAGTGTCCCAAAACTACTTCAAAATGACCCGGAGATGCCATGTTTCAGAATGTCCCGCCCCCTTGTTCGTGACGTCACGCAAGGACGTCTTGCCTTGCTCGAGAATCAAAACAATGGCTTCAGATTTGGAGAAGATGCTTTCTTGGGACTCATCCAGTAATGAATATGATCCAAATAGTTCTGAAGAGGAAAGCATCAATGTTTGCAATTGATTAAAGAAGTCCTCCCGTATCAATTCGAGCCATCAGGACTCCAATGTAGCATCCCAGAAATATACAAGATGGCGCACAAGCTCCGTTGGAAATGGGCTGATTTGTCTGCTGGGAATTTGTGTCAACTAGTATTAAATAGCAGTCTTGGTGCAACACACAACGATTCACCATCACGTTATGTATGTGTTTTCCTTCTAATTTCGCCATCAACACGGATCAACACGAAGTTTTCAGACCAAACTAAGTACCCAATATGCATCGTGTGTCGCTTTCTTGGTCAGAGGCGTTCCAGACGTGACGTCACGTCAGGCATCAACTTGAAAAAACTTCCTGAATATTCAGCGCGAGTCTTAAAAAGTAAAATATAGCTGTATGCCGTGGAATCTATGTAAAATAAGCTCAGTAGAAGTCATTTGAAGTGATTTTACATATTATGGACACAACTTGTCCGGAGGCGTCGCTTGTCCTTTAACTAATTTGCCTATATATAGGCAATTTAGTTGCATATCGTATATAAATAACAGCAATTAGTATATGCTGTTATTATAATATTGGTGGCATCTTGGCGTCAAGGAAGTGCATGGGAGTGACCCAATGAGTTTCAGTCTGTTCTAAATTGCGGTTGCTGGCAGCTTGTGGTACAAAGAGGCAATTACAAAGTTTCGCTACTCACGTGTATTGTCGATTCATCGCATTACTTTTTTAGTTGTTTCACTCTAACTTAATGGATTCAATTCCCTTACACAAAAACTGTAGGAAAATATCAACACAGGGTGTTCATTTTGCGCGGTAAGTAAACACTAAGCTTTAAAATCGTGCAAATATATGATTTTTGAGGTCTTAAATCGCCCACAGTAGTGTGGTTTATTTCCTCTTGACTTCTCCCGAGATTAAACTTGAGGCTAACGTGAAGCTAACGTTTCACCTCCGATGCAATCTAATGTTGCGTTTTGCCAACGAGACGTGAAGGCATATTTGTCGAATGAGAACGAATGGCGACAAGGGCAATATCGTGTAAGCGTTACGAAGAGCCAGCGATATTGTCATGAGTATTTTAAGTGAGGATAACGAAAGCGATACCGGCTAACAGACCTTGTCTTCCTCCACCCGGGTGCGCTGCCATCTTGATTTGTGCTCAAACAAACACACACCGATGGAACTTCCGTATTAAAACACGTGACAACTTGTGTGTCACGGGCGAGCGGGTGCGATGACGTCATTTTTGCTCTGTCTTCAACAATCGACCAGATACCGTATTTATTTCACTAATAAATATTTTTTTAAATATTTACCCCGTCGTCAGGAGTCACGGGCTAGTTCTGCGGGTTTTGTAATTTAAGAGCGTCGATTTTAGGTTCGCAGAAATGATCGCAAATAAAAAAAAAACAATCTACATAGCAACAATAACATGTATAATGCTCTATTGATAATAATTGTATAAGAATAATGGCCAGAAGGAAACCGATTTGATTAAAACTTAGTTTTAACCTGTCAACCTGCCAACCTGACATATTTCCGCGCACGCGCACGTTATGCTTTTATTAATCCTACTGCAGGCAGCGATTAAAAAAATACACAGTACGATTGATGATTACTTTTTCTGATTTGCCGTGACAATAGTAGCGATTATTAGCAGCGGCATTATTGTCGTTTGCTACCAGCAGTTGAAACGAATTGGATTTGAGCCAAAATGGTCTTTGTAAGATCGGTTCACAATTGTATTGTTTTCCCCTGTATAAAAGTTGTATTACATATAATACGGGGGAAACGTATAAATTGACAGGTATGAAAATATCAGAAATCAAGATTTGTATTGACGAAATTCAGGCGAAACTGAACAATAATTACCTCTCAGACGCCATGCATTTATATATAAACGATATGGCCATTCGTGAAAATTGTTATTTTTCTAATTTCGTCGTAAAATGGATTATCGACATGGAAAACGTCCCTTATCCCTTCCCCATCTCCTTAGTTATACGAAAGCTTTGTGATGATTACTCCTCTAAAATGATTGGCTGGAGATGTCACGTGGGCTCATTTTTATTATCTTTGATACAAAAGGTTATGAAATTCCCACCGTTTATGTGAGACGTGATCAAATTTCACACACGCTTTTTCATAATGTGTTCATGTTCAATAAATAAGTAAATTAATTCGTAGTCAAAAAAAATCGCAAAATGCTCTTCCGTGACCACCATTACAGCAATGCATTTTTATTTCAGTGTAGTATATATATTTATTTTGTGACATTTTAGTTTGTTTGGTGGTCTGCCGTGAGATTAGTCAGATGTAAAATGTAGAATAACTCTTGGTAAATTTGGTAAATAGTGCATATATTCGCCTGAATGCTCTGCGGGGTACATTGGAGGAGTTGTCGCACCTGCATGACATCACACTAAACACGGAGCTATTTTTCCTATGCTCTGGCTTAGAGGGTTGATAGGCGGAGTCATGATGACGTCACACTGTAATTTAAAACCGAAGTGTGCTGGAATGCATGTCCAATTTAAATGAAACCATCAACTTGCATGACCTCATCACTAGCATTGTGCTAACTATCTGTCCTCTGGCTTAGAGGACAAATGGGCGGAGTCATGATGACATCACAATATGTAATTTTAAACAATAAACCCCAGAATGGATGTCATACCGAAGTCGTAGGGAAGGATGCAAATCCTCAGCAGTGTCGGTTCTTGGCTCTCGGCAACAGCTAGAAGCTGCTTCCTTTCAACGCCCTCCACTGGAGGACTTCAGAACTCCTTCACTGGTGCATCACCGCCTCAAACTGAGCGCATCTCCCCCCACGGGAAATCCACCAAGCATGTGCTGCTGTATCAGATCACCGGAACTTGCTCCGCGAACGCTCAACACACTCCATGCTGGCAGCACCTGCACACCATAAGCTCCACGTTGAGCTACATGCACCACAGGAGGACACCCGTGCAGAGTTACCCGAACATTTCCTCGACAGCGGCATTCGTCAAAACAGGGAAACAAGTTCCCACGATGCTTGTACGCTTGACGCGGGCTGCTAGTTCAGTCGTGGCCGCAAGCGGACAGAAGACTTGTTGTTTCTTGGAGAGTCTGAAGAGCAAATTCTTTTACTGCTTCAAGATGGCGGTGACGCTGTACGTCATATTGTGCATTAGGAACCTGGTAGTGGATTGTGTTGACATTCTGGCCGCCATCCTTTACTTGATTCTTCTGTTTAAATTGTAAAAATGAAGATGAAATGGTGTATTTTCAAACTATATAAGGTGCACCGGAGTATAAAGCGCACCCCCAATGAATGATGTATTTTAAAACTTTTTACATAATATATAAGGTGCACCGCAGTATAAGGCGCACCCCCAATGAATGAGGTAATCTCATACTTTTTCCACATGTAAGGTGCACTGGAGTATAAGGCGCACCCCCAATGAATGGTGTATTTTCAAACTTCCATATATAAGGCGCACTGGAGTATAAGACGCACCCCTCCAATGAATGGTGTTTTCAAACTTTTTCCACACATAAGGCGCACCGGAGTATAAGGCGCAACCACTGATGAATGGTGGATTTTCCAAATATTTCCGTATTCTATTACTTATATTTTCCAGGCCACGTTGTAGTTATGGTTTGCTCTCGGGGGGCTGTTATGAATTTGAGGAAACCATTAGAATGTTTAAGCCCCTCCACATATTACATACAGAGCGCATAACAAATTAATGAATAACTAGTTTTCAAATTTGAAGTAAAAAATAACTGGTATTGTGGGTTACATGGGACAATTTGAAAATTTGGTTCGGACTTTAGCAAGCATTGTGGAATTTCACAAGTTGAATTTGCATTCGCGGGCCAAACAAATTGATGCGGCGGGCCAGATTTGGCCCGCGGACCTTAACTTCGACACCTGTGATTTAAAGCAATTGTTGAATTTGTACACCTAAAGATTGGCCTGACCATCCTGTGTTTTTATGATTTTGGCATAAAAACCTTCTACCTATCCTTTAGGAACCTCTAAGATGATAAAAGTAATTCAAAGTGTCTTAATTAGACTGAATCCTCAGTGGCTTACTCAAGGGATTCCGCTGACCTCAATAGCCACATTACTGGGACCTATAACACTTCCCATAAAAAAAAAACAAAAAAAAAAAAAAAACGCAGTGGCGTTTTTCTGCTTACATTTTTAATTAAAATACGAATTTATCCACAGGTTAAAAATGAAAGTCAGAAAAAGCAACAAAAAAAGATGCAGCTACAATCAGGCACCAATAATACATGTTATGTCATATATTAGCTCTTTTTTTAAACAATTGCGATAACGCAACAATAACATTATTCAATATTCATTTATCCAACTGAAGAAAGGAAGGGGGAACAGGTTCATGTTTAAAGCTTCTCACAATCTCACATGTGGAGCTTAAAAAAAAAATCAGGGTGGTGGATGGGGTGGGGGTACACACAAATAAAGTGTGATTTTTTTAAAGAACTATATCTGAGCATAAATAACACACACAAAAAAAGCCAAAGATGTTAGACCGAGAGAAAAAGACAACATGTGGCCCGCAAACAAGGAGTGTAAGAGTTAAGACGGCAGCGGCGCTGTTGGCGGACATGGCTTGGTGAAACCTTTCCGGCACTTGGGATTGTGGGAGATTTTTGGCAGGATGGTGGGCTCGGGGAGTGGTGGTGGGGGGTGCAAGAGCAGCACACTGAAAGCTACCATGGAGGAAGAAACTGTCCATAAAAATAAATAAAATAAAATAAATTAAACATAAAGCCACTTGTCCACCTGCTTTTAAGGTCCGGGTGATAAGAAGTGGACTTTTAAAGGACAACCGACACCATTTTTTGGTTTCCTAACTGACACCAGAAAAACGTTTTTATAGCATCTAAAATACCCAAAACACGCAAGCTGATATTTATTATTTATTTATTTATTTTCAAATGCAAAACACCAATAACAAAAAATGACTTTAAGTGTCCCAAAACTGCTTCAAAATGACCTCGGAAATGGCAAGTTTCAGAAGGTCCCGCCCCCATGTTCGTGACGTCACGCCAGGATACTCCAGACACAAAACAATGGCTTCAAAGAGTTCAGATTCGGAGAAGATGCTTTCTTGTTACTCATCCAGTTATGAATATGATTCAAGTAGTTCTGAAGAGGAAAGCATAAATGTTTGCAATCGATTAAAGAAGTCCTTCCGTATCAATTCGAGCCGTCTGAACTCCAATGTAGCGTCCCAGAAAATGCACAAAATGGCGCCCAAGCTCCGTTGGAAATGGGATGATTTGTCCGCTGGGAATTTGTGTCAACTAGTATCAAATAGTAGTCTTGGTGCAACACACAACGATTCACCATCGCGTTATTTAAGTGTTTCCCTTCTAATTTTGCCATCAACACGGATCAACACGAAATTTTCAGACCAAACAAAGTAGCCAAAATGCATTGTGTGTCGCTTTCACGGTCAGGGGCGTTCCTGACGTGACATCACGTCAAGGCATTGTCATCAACTCAAAAACAAGACTTCCTGAATATTCAGCCCGAGTCTTACAACAGTTGGAATCTTTGTAAAATACGCGCAGTAGAAGTCATTTGAAGTGATTTTACAAATTATGGACACAACTTGTCCGGACGTGTCGGTTGTCCTTTAAAAAGAGACAGTGTGGAGAACCCTGACACTGCACACCTGGAGGTGGTGGTGGTGGGGTGGGGGGTATATATATTGGATTTGGGGTAGGTGATATAGACCCTGTTTAAGACTTTGGAGGACAGACGTGACGACGTCCTCACATTCTACTGAAACTTGACGGCGATGACAATCAGAAAGTGGCGTCCTCTTGCTGTCTGGTGACATTCATGCAGTATTGAAGTGGAAAAGGACAGGAATCCCCCACTATTTACAAATTAAACAGATTATTATACTATTTTTCTCCCCTTTTTTATATATATTTCTTTTTTTTTAAACACGGCGAGGTGCACTGATGTGGCGACTTTCTTTAATGCCATAAGATGGTTGCCAAGCTCAGACCTTATTTCTTTTTGTTGCAGTTTAGTTGTATTTAAGTTTTTAAGTACAATCCATTCATTTAGGTGCAGTTTGTTTTAAAAGTAATGTTCACCGTCAATCTTAAATGTACTATACATTTTTAATAACATTTTTTAGATCTACACTTCACTCTGTACTAGGATATTTTAACTAATTAACTGCCAGTCTTGTGAACCGTGCCATGAAAGGGTTCCACTTTCAGAAGTGGTTGGGAGGGGGGGGGAGGTGATTGCTAGCTGGCGAGATAGCCAGACAGGTAATACATAGCTAACTAGTTAGCTAGCTAATAGAAAATAGATAGATAGCTAGACAGCTAGCGAGATAGCAAATAAATAGATAGCTAGATAGGTAGCAGGCGAGCTAGCTAATAGATAGCAAATAGATAGATAGCTAGACAGCTAATAGATAGCTAACTAGATAGCTAGCTAGAAGGATAGCTAGCTAGCAAGGTAGCTAATAGATATCAAATAATAATAATAATAATAATAATAATAATAATAATAATAATAGATAGCCAGCCAGATAGCAAATAGTTAGCCAGCTAGATAGCCAGCGAGATAGACAGTTAGATAGCTAGCTAGCTATTGGTTATCAGTTGGCCAGCTAGCTAGCTTTCTATCTGTCTGAGTTATTCCGGGTTGACTGAACGCTGGCGCGAGTGGCTGCCGCTGCTCACCCACAGAAAATGTTATCCTGTGACTGTAAAGTGACCTTGAGAGTTTTGAAAGGTGCTTAGAAATGAAATGTATTATTATTATTATTATGATTAATTATTATTATTATTGTTATTATTATTATTATCTACTAGCTAGCGAACTAGCTAGCTTTGTATCTATTTGAGTTACTTCTGGGTTGAGTGAATGCTGGCGCGTGTGGCTGTAAATGAAATATATTATTATTATTAAAACTCAATATGCTGTGGGTCCTGCAATTTGAGTGAAAATGACAAAAACCCTCGCACTGGAGTGGAGACATTTTTGCACATCGTGTGGCAGTGAATGAGTTCAAGGACAACCGACGTCACTTTTTTATAGCATCTAAAATAGCCAAAACATGCAGTATGATATTTTTAGTCAAATGCAAAACACCAATAAAAATGACTTAAAGTGTCCAAAATCTGCAAAAAAAATTGAGCTGCGAATTGGGCATTTTCAGAAAGTCCCGCCCCCATTTCGTGACATCACGCAAAGACGTCTTGCATTGCTGGAGAATCAAAACAATGGCTTCAGATTCTGAGAATATGCTTTCTTGTTAGACATCCACTCATGAATATGATTCAAATAGTTCTGAAGAGGAAAGCATACATGTTTGCAATCGTTTAAAGAATTTATTTGGGCCATTTTGAGGCAAACGGGCGGGGGGGAATGTCTCACCCAAAAAGAGGCAGAAAAATGGCGACCAGCTCCGGTGAGGAATGAATCAGCCCGTTTCCACAGGCTGATACATTCCTTTCATGGAGTTTGCCTCCCTCTGCTGGCGGCTTTTGGGTGTAAGACATGGTTTAAAAAAAAACAGTACAGGAAAATACATTGACATGATGGAAAGACGCTACAATGCGTCTTTTTTTACGGTGAGGAGGCGGTCCTTTTCTGACGTCACGTACGGACTCGTCACCAACACAAAAACAAGACTTCCTGAATGTTCAGCGCGAGTCTTAAAACGTAAAATATAGCTATATGCGGTGGAATCTTTGTAAAATACGCCCAGTAGAAGTCATTTGAAGCCATTTTACAAATTATGGACACAACTTGTCCGGTGACGTCGGTTGTCCTTTAAGTTTGGCTATTATAGTAGTATTTTTTATACGTGGTACTTGCTATAAAAAGTTTGAGTACCACGATTTGGAGTCGGGGAAGTCGTCGCCCGGTGTCCCTGCGAATAGTGGGGGATTACTGCAATTGTCGGATGTAAACATTGGTGGTCTTGTGCCCCCCCCGCCCCCTTCTCAGCGGATGTACACGTCCCTTCCCCAGTCATCCTGGTTCTTGTTGCGCCCTTTGTTGGCCACCGTGTCCAGCGGCTCCTGGCAGTAACGCTCCCTCAGCTTGGCCCGCCCGTGCTGCTGCTGCTGCTTGCCGCCGTGACCGGGCGCCGGCGGCTGGTTCAGGTTCTCCTGGTCCGGCTCGGCTCCTTCGTCTTCCCAGGACGCCTGGCGGCCGTGGTGCTGCGCCAAATGGAGGCGGCTACCCCCTCCGCCGCCGCCGCCGGTTCCCTCGCGGTAAGGCTCGGGTTCCTCATAAGGGTCGGTCTCGATGTCCATGCAGGAGTCTCCGGCCTCGGTGTACGCCGAGTCCCGGCTGCCTTGCGTCTCCGAGTCAAAGGTGTCTTGCCGGGAAAGGCCGCGGTTGCCGCCGCTTCGCAGTTGGCCGCGGGAAGAGCACACGTACTGCTGTTGCTGAGGTTTCCCCGCTAGGTTGGCGTGGTATTCGCTCCCGCCGCACTCCGTGCCCTCGTGTTTGGGGGGCTCGCTGTGCGCCAGGTTGGACCCCTGCGGTCGGTCAGTCAGTCACGTGCACAATGACCATGCAGAGACAAACAGTGTGAGCGGTTAGTTAACTCTATACAAAATGCTAGAGCTACTAAGCTAAATTATACTATTCAAAAAAAAAATCGACAGGTTAAAGTGCTGGTGTAAACATGCGCAAAATGCCCATAAAAATATGCACTAAAGTGGTCTAATCCAGGGGTGTCAAAGTCATTTTTTTGCCGCGGGTCACATTGTAGTTATGGTTTCCTCTCGAGGGCCGTTATGAATTTGAGGAACCCATTAGAATGTTTAAATCCCTTCAAATATTACATATAGAGCACACAGCAAATTAATGAATAACTCGTTTTCAAATCTGAAGTCAAGAATAATGACTTTTATTGTGGTTGACATCCAAAAATATGACATTTTGGCTCAGATTTTAGCAATCATCATGGAATTTAACAAGTTTGATTTGCTGTCGCGGGCCGAAAAAAGTGCTGTGGCGGGCCGGATTTGGCCCGCGGGCCTTGACTTTGACACCTGTGGTCTAATCGAATCAAAACACACCCGAGCTGTTAATCGACACAATTGCACCACCCAATGGCTCAACGAGATCATGGCAACAGAGAGGCCATTTTATTTAGCCCAAAATGCCAAAAATAAAGAAATCAATCAATGGTGTGGTCATTTTTTTTGGCAATGTCTGTTTGTAAAATATTTTGGGGCGTATTTTTAGGCAATTATCACAACAGATTAACTGCCATTCACGAATTTATTCGGGAATTATTAGTATTATTATTAGTAGTAGTAGTAATAGTAGTAGTAGTAGTAGTATTGGTATTATTATTAGCTAGCTAGTTAGCTGGCTATCTATTAGCTAGCTAGGTGGCTGGCTATCTATTGGCTATCTATTAGCAAGCTGGCTGGCTATGTGTTGGCTATCTATTAGTGAGCTAGCTAGTTTTTTATTTATTTGAATTATTCCGGGTTGTGTGAACGCTGGCGCATGTGGCTGCCGCTGCTCACCCACAGAAAAACTGATCCAGTGACTGTAAAGTGACAGAGTTTTGAAAGGAGCTTACAAATGAAATGTATTATTATTATTATTATTATTATTATTATTATTATTATTATTATTATTATTCAAAAGCATGACGTGGAGCGCCATTCCCAAATTTGTTCGGGTTTTTGTTTTTTTTCTTGCGGGGGTGCCGATAAAGCGCTGGTCAGACCTCTGGAAACGTTTATGAAGTTTTTTCTTTTAATCCATTGTTGTCAAATGGTATATTTCAAATAAAAAATGTTAATTAATACTTTTATAATTAAGTTTTATTAATTAATTAACTTAGTTTTTTTTTTTTTTTCATTGCCCTAAAATGGTTTATTACAAATAAAAAACATTAATATTTGTAAAATATTTGTAAATATAGTTAAATAATGGGTTTATGACTTAAAATTAAATGATGTATCAATAATGTTTTTGAATGGGCGTCAATTATTATTTTAACTTTATTTAAAAAGAGTTATTGATCAGGAGAACATTTATGAATTGGTCTTTTGTTTCAAAAATTGGTCAGTTTGTATGAAGTTTTTTTTTAAATTCCCCTGCTCTCAAATAGTTTATTTCAAATGAAAAATATTAATTAATACTTTTATAATTAATTTTTATATTTAATTAACTTAGTTTTTGTATTAATTAAATTATTTTTTATTCCATTGCTCTAAAGGAATTACAAATAAAAAAACATTAATATTAGTAAAATATTGGTAATAAATTAATAATTGGTTTATGACTTAAAGTAAGTATAAATAATATTTTTCAATGGCGTCAATTATGATTTTAACTTGATCTAAGAAATAAACATTTTGCCAAATTATTGATTATCTGTCAATTTTCTGTACTGCTTATCGACCGTCTGATTATTAATACATGATAAAATGTTCATACACATTGGAACAAGCCAATCTGTCCATTTAAAAAAATCTAATGTAGCCTTACTGCATTGATATTAAGGGATTTTTTTTTCATGATCAATAAATTAATCAACCAGCCAAAGTGTTAGATTCATAATCAAACATCACTTATGGATTAGTTTTTTTTCTTTTGTTTTGTTAAAAGGCACATTAGTGGCAGCCTAGACTAAAACCGGGCGCCTTTTCAGTATGAAGAGGAGGGCAGGCATGACTTGCTGTTTCCAGGGGCGGCGCCATGGCAACAACGGGGGAGGACAGCGAACTGGAGAGAGCGGCTGGCGGAGGAAGGAGGTCATCGAGGTGACTAAACGAGGGCGTGGGGGGCCGGGGGGGGAGCCTTCATCCGGATTTCCACTTTAGGTGAGGTGGTTTGAATTTAGTAGGTCACCTGTTTGTATGCGAGGGTGTTTTTTTTTTTATGCGGGTGTTTTTGCTTTTCTACATAGTCTGGATTGACTTTAGAGGGCGTGCTCGTCCTCTTTGCCCTCCGCGGCGACGTGGCCGTCCATGTCGGGCCACAGATCCATATTCCTGCGTAGCGAGGTGAGCACCTGTACCTGCAGGTTGGACACGGGTTCGGGTGAAGCGGCTAGCGCCGCTGTGGCCATGGTGCGGTTGAGCAACGGATTGGGTGGGTTGCTGCTGGGTGGGTGCGTGGCCTTCCAGTAAGCCTCCAGGTAGTCTGCCAGGTGCTCGCAGGCGTCCTCCAGTTGATTCTCATCCAGGATAATGTCAAATAGTTCCTGCGTGTTGAGGAAATGCCGATATTGCATGAAGAGGTTGATAGGATTAAAAAGTATCCAAAGTGTAGACTTACAGGGGGGCACTGAGCCAACTTATCGGCCGCCACCATCTGCACGTTGAGATGTTTGGCTTGGGATTTGCCCCTGGATTTGATGAGCCTTTGTAGAACCTGGAAACCATTTAAGACACCATATCAGAGATGTCCGATCGGACACTGTCTTTTTACTGCCGGCAGGAGATGCAGCCCTTCATGACAGACGCCTGAATTCTGCAGCCCTCTGCCAAGCTATTTATTGAGAGTATATGTTAATTAAAGTGATACATTAGTAAAACATAGTTTTCTTGATCAGAATACCACACCTCTTGAGTTCTAAGCACGTACAGCTGTAAGCAATAAAACTTGTCTTTTCCATGAACTGTCAAATTTGTAACCTGGATAATGAGCTCTTCCTGTGAAGGAGTTTCAAGTCGTAAATTGCTTCGGTGATAAAGAAGTTTCCCAAGTCCTAAATTCTGTCCAAGTCAGAGTTTTCGCAAACCATGATTGGCTAATCACTAGCCAATCATAGCTTGCGAAAACTTCTCTGATCACAAGCTGTTAGTGACAAAAGCATACTGGCCGAAGCTAGCATACTATATCATTAGCGAGCTGCATATGCAAATATATATATATATTGATTTAATGGCAGCAGTTTTCTCAAAGCACAATGGCTGAAGGAAAATAAGAAATGGATTTGGTTGCAGATTTACTGTTAATGTCATTTCCAAGACGGACGTTTCAAGAAAAAAAATGGACATCATTATGAAACGTTGGTCAGTTATTTCCTGGCTAACAGTACCCTCTGGTGGACTTGTAGTAAAATCACACCACACTTTTTTTCAGTCTGGATTAATTCAGACATAGCACTACTGAAGGCCTAGGAATGAAATCCACACACCGCCATTGCTTGTACATTTGGTTCACCAGAGAAATAAAGCACCTCCAACCACTGACCTTAGGTGACGCTATCTTGATGTAGACAATGATGGGAGCCAGAGAGGTCTTGGCCAGCTGAGACGGATGGTTGATGGTGTCGGCATCCAAGGCCACCAACTGCAGAGTGCGGGCCAACTCGAAGATGCGCTCGATCTCACTCTGAACCTCAGCTGGGCATGACGGTGCGACAAACACATGAGAGGAAGCGGTGAGTCGATGGCTAGCGACGCTCGAGTTGATCCTATGTTGGAACTGCGAGGGGTTAGTTTGCTATCATGCACGAAAAACCCAGCGTTAACTGGCTAGGATCGCACGTTCAGTTCCATTTATGCGCAGATAAATGGAACGGGGGGTCGGAGCATTCTCCTTCAGTGGCCTCTTAAATATCGAAGGATGTTGCTTTTCTCTTTAAGGAAAAAAAGAAATGAAAAATATGAATACATTAGAACAGAAGGAGGCGCTTGAGGAATGAGATGCCACACATTCTCATTAACATGACAGAAGACAGAAAGTTTAAAAAAAAGTTGAAGATTAGTCTTGTTCAGGCTACTATCTTCATGCGGGTGTGCTGGAGCATATCCCAGGCTATCGTCGGTGCTAATAAAGCGTTGGCCATGACCTCTGGCAATGTTTTTCCCTTCCACAAGGGGGTAGCATTTCCCTTTGTTCCATGTTAACGCTTTGTGACAGCTAACAAATAGCTAATAGCTAGCTAGCTATCAAGACAGCTAACTATTAGCTATCAAACTAGCTAACTATTTATTACCTCTCTCTTAGCTAATAGATACAGTAGCTATCAAGATAGTTAGCTAGAGTGCTAGCTATCTATTAGCTATCTGTTAGTTAGCTAGAAAGTTTTCTATCTATTTTAGTTATTCCGGGTTGAGTGAACGCTGCTTACTCACAGAAAGACTGACTGTAAAGTGACGTTGAGAGTTTTGAAAGGCACTTATAAATTCAATGTATTAATATTATTATTAACCAATATGTATGTATTCTATTGTATTTTGGAGAATAATGCCCCAAATTGAAGCTCATATAACACCAGATCCATATAATTTAGGAATTACCTCTTTTTTTCGAATGAAAGAAGAGAGTCTAAGGTTTCTTACGCTACATTGAATGTTTATGTAGTCCTAAAAGTCAATATTCTCTGGGACCGGGAATTCGAGTGACAATGACAAAAACCCTGGCATTGGAGTGGACACATTTTTGCACATCGTCTGGCAGTGAATGAGTTAACCTCTGCACTTACACACACGCACGCACACACACACACACAAAACTATACTCCCCCCTCACCCTCGCAATCCTGAGCTTCCCACAGTAGCCCCACGAGGACCATCTAAAGTGCCTCCACCCTCACAAAAGGTGGCGAGCATCATGCGAGTATCAGTTTGACACTTTACTTTGGCTCCCGCTCGAAGAGAGAAGCTCGCGGCCCTTCTGCCCACCCACGGAAATCCTTTTTTTTGGGTTTCATAACACTCCAAAAAACATTTTTTCGGGACGGTAGTCTTTATTCAAAACTACAGGCTGTCACACAGAAAAGTATGCGGAGCAGCAGACAAGGCAAGCAGACGAGCAAAATCAAATATGGAGGATGGGTGAGAGTCAATAGGAAAAAAAGGGTGAGGAGAAGGTGAGCAGAAGGGGGAGGGGTGCATACATACCCAGTACATCTGATTCAAGAGAAAGGTGAAAGGTCAAAGAAGATGATGAGGGAGGTAGACCAAAAGGAGGAGGAAGAAGAGGACACATGGGTGAAAAAGGGCAGAGACACAGGATGAAGAAGAGGTCAGACAGAAAATCGGGGAAAGAAAAATTAACCATGAACAATTTTGTAAGGTTTTTCATTCATGATCCCGAGTAACTGAAGTCTACTTGTAATAAAGACTCAAAGTATTTACTGCACGAGTACATTCAAGGATATTTCTGGTCATGTTCATTTCTCAATATCACATTACGTATTTGTTATTTTTGCTGTTGTTTTGACTTCAAAATGGTGCCGCGAAAGCGGCTGCCTTTACAGTAGCGCTTTTATTTTGTTTTTCTACTTCTTCCCTTCCTTTCATCTTACTTTCATCAATTTGCTGCTGTGAAATGTAAATTTCGCCACTGCCAGACTAATAAAAGCTAATCCTATCCAATAATTTTCCAGGGTGAAATGGATCTGGCGTGAGTATTTGAAGTCTACTTGTACTCGTGGAGTAAATACTTTGAGTATTTATTCCGTTTCAGGATATTTCTGGTTATGTTCATTTCACAATATGACATTATTTGTTATTTTTGTCATTGTTGTTTTGACTTCAAGATGGTGACGCGAGAGTGGCTGCCTTTACAGCAACTCCTTTATTTTGGTTTTCTACTTCTTCCTTTCCTCTTACTTTTATCAATTTGCTGCTGTGAAAATGTAAATTTCTCCACTGCAAGACTAATAAAAGCAAATCCAATCCAATAACTTTCCAGGGGGGAGCAGAGACACTAATATTGAGCCTACCAAACCTGACCCCCTCTATAAATTCCGTCCCAGATGATTATGAACAAAATGGTGGCAGTCCAACCCTCACTGGAAATCCGACTTAATGCTTGACAAAGCGGACCAACGTCTGAGGAATGTCAACAGAGGATTGATGACAACAGAAAATACGCGGGTGTGTTTTATGTTCTTACCCAGACTGGAACGGGTGCTGGAGCGTTCGATGATGGTGTGTTTGCTGGGGTTATTGAGGACCGAGCGTTTGGCCAGCGAAATGTCCGCCGTCACTCGTGTGATGGATATCCTGGGATGGGGGAGGAGGCAGTCGGTTGGTTTGGGGGAGGGGGGGGGGGGGGGGGGGAACAGCACAGAGGGCGGGACCCCTTACCTTCCCTCGAATTTGTGTTTGAGAAAATCAAAGAGAGCTTTCTGCATCATGTCGGTCACCTGCAGCGCAGACGGTGATGTGGACGTTGGGGGAATAGGGGGAATAATGACCATATTTGAAAAGTTAAGCATTTTCTTACCAAAGCTGGAATTTCTTAAATTGGCTAATTTGTGATGGTGTATGCGAATGAAGCATCCCCTGAGTGAGCTGTTTACCTCGTAGCCTTTGAGCGAGGGGCCCACCAGGATGATGGGTCTCATGGAAGGAACCACGTCATATGGAGGCACGTGCTCCATCTGTGAGAAGGGAAACATTTTTAAAACCCTTTCAGGGACAGCCGATGGACAGTTATTAGGAAGTTGTTTTCTCTTATATTGCCATCCATGCATCCATCAACGCAATCACCTGCATGCATCCACCCATCCATCCATTCATCATCGATCCATCCAACAACAAAATCACCCATCCATTCATCCATCATCCAGTCATCCAACAACACAATCACCCATCCATCCATTCATTATCCATCCAACAACAAAATCATCCATCCATTCATCCAACAACAAAATCACCCATCCATTCATCCAACAACAAAATCACCCATCCATTCACCCAACAACACAATCACCCATCCATCCATTCATCCCAAAACAAAATCACTCATCCATTCATCCATCATACATCCAGCCAACAACACAATCACCCATCCATCCATTCATCATCGATCCATCCAACAACAAAATCACCCATCCATTCATCCATCATCCAGTCATCCAACAACACAATCACCCATCCATCCATTCATTATCCATCCAACAACAAAATCATCCATCCATTCATCCAACAACAAAATCACCCATCCATTCATCCAACAACAAAATCACCCATCCATTCATCCAACAACACAATCACCCATCCATCCATTCATCCCAAAACAAAATCACCCATCCATTCATCCATCATACATCCAGCCAACAACACAATCACCCATCCATCCATTCATCATCGATCCATCCAACAACAAAATCACCCATCCATTCATCCATCATCCAGTCATCCAAAAACACAATCACCCATCCATCCATTCATTATCGATCCAACAACAAAATCATCCATCCATTCATCCAACAACAAAATCACCCATCCATTCATCCAACAACAAAATCACCCATCCATTCATCCAACAACACAATCACCCATCTATCCATTCATCCCAAAACAAAATCACCCATCCATTCATCCATCATGCATCCAGCCAACAACACAATCACCCATCCATCCATTCATCATCCATCCATCCATCAATTCATCCATCCATCCAACATCACAATCAACCAAACATCCATGCATCATCCATCCATTGAATAACACAATCACCGAAATGTCCATCCAACAACAGAATCATCACCCATCAATCCATTCATCATCCATCCATCCAACAACATAATCACCCAAACATCAATCCATCATCCGTTTTATAGCATCTAAAATAAAATTTTATTCAAATGCAAAACACCAATAAAAAATTATTTAGTGTTCAAAATTTGAAAAAAATTGAGCTGCGAATTGGGCATTTTCAGAAAGTCCCCCCGCCCCCAGTTAGTGACGTCACGCCAAGACGTCTTGCATTGCTGGAGAATCCAAACAATGGCTTCAGATTTGGAGAATATGCTTTCTTGTTACACATCCAGTTATGAATATGATTCAAATAGCTCTGAAGAGGAAAGCATACATGTTTCCAACCGATTAAATAATTAAATGTGCCATTTTGAGGCAACATTGGGGGAAAATCTCTCATCCCAAAAAAAAGAGGCACAAAATGGCGACCACCAGTGGCCACCTCCGCTTCGACAGGCTGATAAATTCCTTATATGGAGCTTGGATGCCCTCTTGTGGCGGCTTTTGGGTGCAACACGGTTCTCAGACCAAACATGTACAGCAAATTACATTGACGTGTTGGAAGGACTGCTACAATGTCTTTTTTTCGGTCAGGGGGCGGTCCTTTCATGACATCACGTACGGACTTGTCACCAACTCAAAAACAAGACTTCCTGAATATTCAGAGTGAGTCTTAAAACGTAAAATATAGCTATATGCGGTGGAATCCTATTAAAATACGCCCAGTAGAAGTCATTTGAAGCCATTTTACAAATTATGAACACAACTTGTCCGGAGACGTCGGTTGTCCTTTAAGTAGGTCTGCTGAAATGGAGGTGGGTCCTATATTAAGGACGGAATTAAAAAATAATAATATTCAGTATTTCACTTTAATTCAAAAATGTGAATTTTTGAATGAACTATTATTACACAGACGTACTACTATTATTACTACTACTATTATTATTACTACTATTACTATTACTATTACTTATTATTACTACTATTACTACTACTATTACTATTACTACTACTTACTACTATTACTATTACTATTATTACTACGACTATTATTACTACGACTATTATTATTACTATTACTATTACTATTACTATTATGATTATTCTATGCACGGCGAAAACATGCAAACTATATGCAGGAAGGTTTGACCCGAGATTCAACTGACCCTCCAACTTATAACCAAGAGCCAGATGTTCTCAACACTTTTAACCGCGTAAATACCCATCTTATTACCGTTAAACTTCCTCCACTGGTCGTGAATCTCAAAAGACTGCGCAGGTGTACCCGAGGATGGAAAACAAAGTAGATATAAGCATATTTGCGCTCTGCGTTGAAGCAAAGAAGGAAAACAAAGAAAAAGGGGGAAAAAAGGTACATTGAGCCTTCAACACAGATCCGCGATACCCACGCATAGATGGGCCACGCTTTAAGCTTATTCTTAAATGGTGACTCACGACACATATGATTCATTCCTATAAGCGCTTTCACTTTTCAAAAAGTCTCTTTCACCCCCAGCGTCGACTGAATCAGTCACATTGCGACAGCTCAAAATCTGTATTTCCCAACACGCCACCTCTTTGTATTGAAAGGCATTTACATGATACTACATTACATTGCATAAATGTCTTTCGGCCTCATCCTCATCCACACGGGCTATAAATACATATTTTAAAAGGCTCCTAATGGCTCTCGTCTACGCGGGGCTCGGCGCTGGAGTGGTGTGCATAACGGTGGTGTATTAATAGTGTTAGCACAGTGCACGGTGCACTGCGCGGTGTCAAGTACGGCGTACAGTAACGCGGTCCGCCCTGCCGACGCGTTTACATGCATTTTGACTCTGGTGATCCGCTTTGGCAGAGAAAGCCAAGCTTTCAAAATATCTGTTCTGCTATCACTGGAACCTGACGCAAAATTGATGACTACAGTATGTGTGTAAAGTTTTATGCGTCTCAGATATGCTAATCATTAGCGCAGGATTATCCATGCTATATGATAAATTAATTCTGATTTATTTATGTATTTATGTATGTATTTATTTATTTATTTGTGAATGTATTTATTTGTGAATGAATTTATTTGCGTAATTCTTTATTTATTTATCTATGGATGTACTTATTTTTGTATTTATTTATTTATGTATTTGCGCGCGCACACACACACACACACACACACACACACACACACACACACACACACACACACACACACACACACACACACACACACACATATATATATATATATATATATATATGTGTGTGTGTGTGTGTGTGTGTGTTTATTTGTGTAGTCATTTATTTGTGCCATTCTTTAATTTTGTATATATTTATGTATTTATACATTTTTGTTTGTCTACTTATTTATTTATATTTATCCATTTATGCGTTTATGTATATAGTTGTTTATTTGTGTATTTATTTATTTGTGTAATTATTTAATTTTGTATTTATGTGTCCACGTATTTAGGTGTTTATTTGTATATGTATTTATTTGTATATGTATTTATTTATTTGTCTATGTATTTATGTATTTATTTGTATATTGCTCTATTTATTTGTCTATTTCTCTATTTATTTATTTAGTTGTCTATTTCTGTATCTATTTAGTTGTCTATTTGTCTATGTCTATTTATTTATTTATTCATTTATTTATGTATTTATTTTTGTCTATTTATTTATTATTAGGTTTTTTTTTTATTATTAAGTGGCATAATCTGTCCACTTTCAAACGTGAATTTCCGTTTTGTGATTATGTTCAAACAGATCTACCTGCGGGGCTTTCGTCTTCCATTTTCATCGCAAATGAAAATGAAGGCGTGCCGGGGGTGCATCAATAGACGTGCACCTGCGGCGTCGCCATGGTGAGGTGGCAGGTGATGCGTTTGAATATATATTTGGCGATGTTAGGATTTGGGAAACACTCCCATGATGCCGCTATGTGTGTGTGCCCAAATTTGTGGCTGTTTGAAGAGTATTAATGTTTCTTTCTGTACGCCATTTTATGGCACTTTGTATCTATAGAATAATACAATACAATACATATTGATTTATATCGCGCTATAACAACAGCTGAAGCTTTAACAAAGTGCATAACATGGACAGCTACCATATCCAAGAAAAATAAAGCAGTCACAAAGATAGTACAAATCGCCAGGGAGTAAAACCAAGATCAAGTCGGAATCATGCTCGAGTCGAGATTGAAGTCGTTAGTTTGGTTCAGAAAGGAAAAGCGCACTCACCGATTTCTGTTTCTGTTTCGCTGGACCGCCTACGGAAGCATTCCAGAGAACATGCCAGAAGACACACAAAACACACACGCAACGCTTCGTCATTAGCAAGTTAGCATTGTAGAGGGGCGGGGGAAGAGGGTGGGTGGGTACCAGCACAGGTTACAGTGCCTTCCTGTTAGAGTTTCAGGCACCTGTGAGATGTTAGTGGAGCCATCTTGGAAGAGTTATGGGCAGAGGGGGAGTGTGTCAAATGCAGGAAGGTGGGAGGAGGGGATGAGGGGTGTGTTGGCCAAGGCGAAAAGCATCCAGGACCCCCCCCCCCCCAATCCTCTATCCTGAAACCTCAAACTACAGTCACATCACTTCCTATTGTTACCTTCTTAAAGAAAGGCAGCCGGTGCGCGTTGGCCTGAGGCGAGGTCACGCTGCCAGATATGGCCTTGGGGGAACGAGGGTCCCCCTGCGACTCAGGGAGCTCCTCGGCATCCAGGTCCATGGGGTCAACGTCATAGGTGACAGTGGGCATGTCCATGTGCGCTGATTGGTAAGGGCAGGTCGGGGGGCAGTGGTATTGGTATTGGTTGGTTGGTTGGTTGGTTGGTTGAAGGGGGGCGCAGAGTAAAAGAAGCGAAAGACCAGAGACAGTGACAGAAATAAGGACAAAAAGGGGGAAGATAGAAGACCAGAGATGAGATGCGAAATGTGAAAAGCATCAGAACGGAAAAGCACCAAAGGAACGAAAAAAGGCAATGATATTGACAAGTGTGTGAATACAGATAATAAGTATGAGAATAATAATAATAATAATAATAATAATAATAATAATAATAATAATAATAATAATAAAATTTCATTTATAATCGCCTTTCAAAACTCTCAAGGACACATTCCAATCACAGGATATTTTTTTCTGCGGGTGAGCAGTGGCAGCCACACGCGCCAGCGTTCACTCAACCTGGAAGTAACACCGTAAAAAAAATTAAAAACTATCCATCGAGTCACTCTCAATTCCCAGTTATAGCCCATCGATTTGGAATGCTACCGAAGTTTTCATTTCTAACAGAAATTTCAGTGAAATTTAGAAAATAATTCCCCTCCTTGAATTTTTCTGCCAATTTGCAATATGAGTAATAAATGAACTTGGATCATTTGTGGTTGGTTGTTTCAGCGTCCACCACCCCACTAAAAAGGAATAATACAATCTAAATGTTCACAGTCACTAAACAATATATATATATATATATATATATATATATATATATATATATATATATATATATATATATATATATATATATATATATACAGATGCTCCCGACCTTACGAACGAGATATGTTCCAAGGGGTCGTTCGTAAAGTGAATTTGGTTGTAAGTTGCTTCAGTGCTATATTTTGGATGGAATGTATGTTTAAGTCAAACACTGAACGGGGAAGTAGAAAACACAAGACGCTCTAACAGTTGTAAAATAAATTCACACCTCGTAAATGACGTGCCAGCAGCCATTACTTTTTGTTATGCATTGCGTCCTCCTTGAGGGGCAACTGGGAAGAGGGATTTCCTCCCTGCCCGCATACTCTACGCAGCCAATCGTGAGCGAGCTCGGCGAATCGAGGCCTGAACTTGTTGGCAACACTTCAGCAAAGCCGGGCGCTGATTGGTCAGCCTTGGTGCCCGTCGCGTAAACATCCAGCTCTCAAAACCTCTAATGTGTGAAGCATAGTATGCAACCAATCACAAGTGAGCTCGGCCGTAAAAAGGTGCATAATACAAAATCTAGCTTACATCTCTGCTAGAACATTTTTCGACATACCGGCAAACATGTATGTATCTACCTGATGGAGAATAAGAAGTTATCATATTTAAAAGTTTCATGCTGTTATATGCTTAGTCAACATGTGTGACTCGAATACACAATTGAAGCACAGACAACCTGGGGTCAATGTGAGGTCAACAGACACAGCAAGTTAAACTGTCATCTTCATCTAGGATATCTGGCATTGGACAGAATTTAGGACTTGGGAAACTCCTTTATCACCGAAGCAATTTACGACTTGAAACTCCTTCACAGGAAGAGCTCATTAGCCAGGTTACAAATTTATCAGTTCATGGAAAAGACAATGTTTTATTGCTTACAGCTGTTCGTGCTTAGAACACAAGAGGTGTGGTGTTCTAATCAAGAAAACTATGTTTTACTAATGTATCACTTAAATGTGCATATAGTGTCAATAAACAGCTTGGCACAGGGCTGCAGAATTCAGGCGTCTGTCATGACTGGCTACGCCTCCTGCCGGCAGTAAAGTCAATCTTTCTGGGTTTGAGTCTTTGTCCACAGTGTCCGATCGAACATCTCTGACATTACTGTTATTCATAACTCGAATGTTCATAAATTGGGGAGCGTCTATAAAAGGAAATATCGGATAGGCGCGAGAAAGCTCAGAAGAAGCTAATGAATTATTTCAAGTCATTTGTTCATGCCGTGTTGTTGAATAGAAATAAACAATTCCCCTGTTCATGACATTCAAAGAGCCGGAATACTGAATAAAATATTGGCTGGTGGAATTTTGCGATGTTATGAGAGCCAGTCAACCCGAGTTTCAATCGGATGAACGATTGTGCCTCTATTCGTTGCAAGAACAAGACGGGGGAAGAAAAAAAAAAAAATCCAATTTCTTTGCCGCGATGACGAACGACTAGAAACGTGTCAGGATCATGATTTAAAAATCCCAGAGATGATTATACGTCGGTTTGAATGCCTTGTCTGAGATATCAAATGATGAAATGAGACGCAACTGATGTGGCAACAAAACGGCAGAGGAAAGCCTTCATTCAAGCAACAAAAGCTGAGTGACGTGAGCGGAAAAAAACGGAGACAGAGAGAAGGAAGTTATCAAGGAATGGGCTGAGGTCTTTGTTTTGAGGATCTCGTGATTTAACGCAGACTGGGAAAATCCATTTTCAGACAGACCCCCCCCCCCCCCCCCACCTTCGCCCCCTATAGCTCATAACCTGGTGGTCAACTGATGATAATTATTTTACACACATTATTTTGAACTCACCTGTGCCGGGTGGGGTGGGCCTGCGAGTTCCCGTGGCGACATCCAGACTGGAGCTTCCTCCGGATTTACTAAAACATGACAAAAGGAGAGCTGTTAGCATTTGGGAAGCCTTTTTGGAGACACAGTGCCTTTCGATGGAGTACAGTGATACCTTGGCTTACGAACTTAATTGGTTCCCAGACCAGAGTGTGTAAGGCGAAAAGTGTGTATCCCGAGAATTAATTTCCCATAGGAAAAAATTAAAATGAGAATAATCCGCCCTCCACATCATTTTATTCGGCCGGTGAAAGCAAATTAAACTTGTGAAATTCCAAATCGTCCGGGCTAAAATTTCAAATTGTCGTATGTAAACCACAATAACAGTCCTTATTCCTGACACCAGATTTGAAAATGACATATTCTAAGATTTCCTCAAATTCATATCGACCCCCGAGAGGAAACCGTAACTACTATGTGGCCCGCAGCAAAAAGTGCGTTTAACACCCCTGATATACACAAACATTTTTTAACCAAAGCTATGATAACCAGTTAACCAATTTATTGCTAGCTTTAGCTCATCGCTACAGCTCATTTTTATCTATGGATAAAAATCTTCACCACAATGTGCTGTGTCTAATCCTCACCGCAATGATCTTGGTATAAATACCCCAACATTGGCTCAGTCTCTTTTGGACCTAGCGCTGAGTTAGCCACTTTTTTCGCTTTTACCCAGCTTTTGGTGTGCAGCATCTATTTTCTATGTACTATTTAGGGTGCATCTTCTCAACATTTGAAAGATGACATATCAGCTTGATTTTACAACATTTTAAAGCCCTGTTTTTTTTTTGGTATCGTTTCTTCTATTTTTCCAAATGATCACCTGGAGCTGAGTCGGTTCTGCCTCATCCTCTGCTCCTGTAGAAGCCGAGTGTTTTCCAACTTGACCGGGCTGGGGATAAAACCCACTTCGCAACCCTCCTTCACCAGTCGCCCGATCCACCAATCATTGTTGTATTTCTATGTTAAAAAAAAAAAAAACGACAGCCAGGCATTACTAGAGGTTCACCGAGTACAGCGTAGCGCAAACAAACCTCTTTGATGTGTAGGAAGTCTTTGGCTTCGAAAGATATGGCCATGCCCTGCACAGGAACATCATCGCTGGGGCCCGGGTTGTAGCCCACGTTTGTCCGCACCGCAAACGCAACTGGTTTGGTCTGGACATAAATGTTTTTTTTTTTTAAATGAATAAAAAACAGATGAATAAATAAATATGTAAATAAATAGACAGATGAATAACAAACAAATGCATAGATTAAAAAAACGAATAAAAATAAATAAATACATGAATAACAAATACACAAATTAAAAATATAAAAATAAGTAACTAATAATAAACACATAAATAAATACATTGAAAAAGTTACACAAAATAAATAAAATGATAAATAAATAACTACACGAATACATACATTCAAATTAATATAAAAACAACTAATTAAATAAACAAATAAATAAATACATTGAAAAAATCAAATAAATAAAACACAAAATAATAAATACATGTATAAATAAATAAATAAACAGATTAAAATATAAAAATAACTAATTAAACACATAAATAGATTGAAAAAGTTATGCAAAATAAATAAAATAATAAATACATAAATAACCACACAAATACGTACATACATTCAAAATTAATATAAGACAACTAATTAAATAAACAAATAAATAAATACATTGAAAACCAAATAAATAAAACATAAAATAATAAATACATGAATAAACAAACAAACAAATAAATAACTAAATAAATAAATAGTAAAACAATGGCAAAGTACTCACAATTTGTACATAAAAAAGTACAAATGAAACATTATTTTACATACCGCCATGAGTATAGTATTAGCAGTAAAAAAGAAAATGTCGAAATTTCTTTTCACTGTTAATTACATGCAGCTAAATATTGTTTAAATAACTTTGTAGAACAGAAAATAAATCAGCAGGTGCAGTAATCCCCCCCGTTTGCTGAATTAACTGGATCGTAATCTTTGTCAAATGATGCCGACAGAAAAAAAAAAAAAAAAAAAAAAAACTTCCATGAAGAAAAGTAAAATGTCAACTAGACCACCGACCTTTGCTTTCTCAAGGGTGGCGAGGGCCTGCCTGTCAGCTTCCTTCCTCAAAGCCTCGGGATCCTCCTCCAGGGACACGTCCGAATCCGACGGCCGGCTCGTGTAGGAGTCGGCCGAGCCCTGACGCGCAAGCAGAAGAACGTGAGGGATGTTCCGTGCGCTCTTTTGCAATTTAGCCATTTTTTTCAATTTCCTTTGCGCATTTATATCGAGATCAGGACGCGGCCCGACACGGTCTTTCATATTACTGTAAGAACCGAAAGCTGAGTCACTGTCATTTGAGGCGCTTTGGTGGCGCTACAAAAGGGAGAGTCAGCCATGCGGATAAGCCATCGGGTAAACAGCACGGCGATACACAAACTGTACACGCGTCACGGCCTAAAGGACAGGACGCTTCATTAGGTATCCCTGCACACTTCCATGAGAGCCGATACGTGAGCTGCATCAAGAACAGTTCGAGGTAACAATGGAACTAAATTTTGAAGTTGAAGAATTTTTAATCACCTAATTTTAAACATCGGATCGAATTCAAAATACTTCTGTTTACATTCGAAACCATCCATGACATTGCCCCTCCCTATCTGTCTGATCCTCATCCTCCCTTCACCTCTATGTGCCCCCTGCCCATCTCACCACGATGGGATGCAGAGCTTTCAGCCGCTCTGCTCCCAAACTCTGGAATTCACTTCCACCCAACATCCGTAAACTTGACTCCCTCCCTATTTTCAAGTCCTACCTCAAAATCCATCTGTTTAAAATTGCTTTCAATGTCTAGTTCAATCTGCTATTTTATTATTTATCATTTTACTTATGGTTTTATTGTTGTGTGCATTGTTTTTATTGTTTTTATTGTAAAGTGTCCTTGGATGCTTTGAAAGACGCTTTAAATTAAATGTATTATTATTATTATTATTATTATTATTATTATTGTTATAGTTATTGTTATAGTTATAGTTATAGTTACAGTTATATTATTATTATTATTATTACTAATTTTTAAGACCTTTTACTCAATAGAGGAAAGTGGGTGCAATAGGGCATATTATTATTTCAGATATTTCTTACAAATATTTTGTTGTAAAAAACATTATCTGAGTTGCGGGCCGTGCCTGAGCCTATCCCAGCAGTCATTGGACAGTAGGTAGACTACACCCAGAACTGATTGGCCAGCATGTGGAACTGTCGCAGCTAGGAATTGAAGCAGACTTACGTGGGACAGTAGATGTGAGACTGTCTCTTTTAGTCAATGGATGCTGCAGCTTCGTGTTTGCTTTTAACATTTAGCTTGTAGCAGACGTGCACGTTCCACCATGACATCCCTGATCCATTGGTGAAAAGGATGCTTTGATCCCCAATTTCATCTAGAACTGCTTTATACAACAAAGAGGGTGCAGAAAATGCTTAAGATTGAATGACCGCCTGTCCTTTATATTGAGTCACATTATTTGTTTTTGTTTTTGGTTTGATTTCAAGATGGCGCCGCAAGAGTGGCTGCCTTTACAGCACGTCCTGTATTTTGTTTTTATACTTCTTCCTTTCCTTTCATCACTTTGCTGCTGTGAAATGTAAATTTCTCCATTGTGAGACTAAAAAAGGTATTGCATTGTATTTTGGACAGGCGCCCTCATTTCAAGCTCATATAACTCCAGACCCATATAATTTAGGAATTAACTCTTTGTTTCCTGATGAAAGAAGAAAGACTAACGTTTCTAACGCTGTATTGAATGTTTATGTAGTCCTACATCTCAATATTCTGTGGATCCTGGAATTCGAGTGAGAATGACAAAAACCCTGGCACTGGAGTGGACAACATTTTAGCACATCGTCTGGCAGTGAATGAGTTAATTGGTGACTGCGGCAGTCGTTAATAAATTCAACGACAAGCGAACGCAAACTTTTTGACGCGGCTCATGTCTTGGACTCTGCAAGTGTACCTAATAAAATGTCCAGTCAGTGTATATTTTTCATGCTGGGGTCACTTGACTCCCCTCCCACGAACCAAAACGCAGATGCCAGTCCGACCTGACGTCGACCCACTTTTGCTGCGTGAACTGCAAACGACAGAGTGTTTAAGAGCCCAATTTATATAACCATCTCTCATTGGGTTTTTTTTCGTTTTATTTTTAAAAAATTTAGGCCCCCGATGCTTTGTAGGTGGTGCTGACAAGAGCGCCAACAGCTGAGTGCGCTAAACAGAACAAGTGAGTCATGAGGTATAGGCCTCCAAAATAGAGGTGAGAGAGCGCAAAAGATGACACAAGCCAGATGAAACCGCAACGGACAAATTCCCGGCCGGCAAATCAACCGCACGTGTCGGATTTGAAAAGACCTCTTCCGTGAGTTCGAATTGGACAATTAAATCTTGATAAGTAGCGGCACCAAAAACCCGGAACTCATAATGTTTTACAAATGATTTTATAATTACATTTTACAATATAATATCATTTTATGTTATTGAAAACATAGACCCCCCCGTTATGAATGTGAGGAAACCATGAGAATGTTTAATGTCCTCCACATATTACACACACACATAACAGAACACACAACCAATTAATGAATAACTTTTAAATCTGAAGTCAAAGATAATGACTGTTAACTCATTCACTGCCAGACGATGTGCAAAAATGTGTCCACTCTAGTGCCAGGGTTTTTGTCATTGTCACTGGAATGCCAGGACCCAAAAAAATATTGAGTTTTAGGACTACATAAATATTTAGTGCAGCGTAAGAAACCTTAGATTCTCTTCTTTCATCACAAAAAAAATAGTGAATTCCTAAATGATATGGGTCTGCAGTTATATGAGCTTAACATGAGGGTAGCTGTCCAAAATACAATGCAACACATACATATTGGTTTATATTTAACAACAGCTGAAGCTGGAACAAAGCGCTAACATGGATAATAGGGAAATAATGCCCCCTTGTGGAAGGGAAAAAAACATTGCCAGAGGCCACGGCCAGAGCTTTATCGCCACCTAAACAAGAAAAAAATAACCCGAACAAATTCGGGAATGGCATGCGACGTCATATTTTCAAATTCCGAATAAATTCTTGAATGGCAGTGGAGTTAAGGTGGTTTACATACGACAATTTGAAACTTTGCTTCGGACTTAATAATAATAAGCATCATCATCATAATCATCATCATCATCGTACATTTCATTTCGCAGCGCCTTTCAAAACTGTCACAGTCACTTTTCAGTCACAGGATCAGTTTTTCTGTGGGTGAGCAGCGGCAGCCACATGCACCAGCGTTCACTCAACCCAGAAATAGACAGAAAGCTAGCTAGCTAATAGATAGCCAATAGATATCTGATAGACAGCTAGCTAGGTAGCCGTATAACTAATCGATAGCCAGCTAGATAGCTAGCGAGCTGGCCAGATAGCTAATAGATAGCAAATAGCGAGCTAGCTCATAGCTATCTATTTGCTAGATAGCTCATCTCTCTTTGTGCAATTCCCGACCTAACGACAAACACCAGAGTGTTGATTCTGGCTCAGCCACCTGTTGCATTATGCCGCTCCGCAGTCTCCCATGTAGACACTCCCTGTTGCCGGGGCGACGGCACCCCTCACTAATACCCGGTGTTTCTCACGCGTACACATACACACACACGTCCCCACTTCCTGTTGCATCTCGACTCAAATAATGAGGATGGCACCAGCAGCCGCCTCCGCTGACCAGCTCTGACTCATCCCATTAGGGAGCATCCCCGACGACACGGGAAGTTCAATCGCGATTTTACGGGCCTTGTTCGGAGGCGGCGACGAGTGAATTGTACCAAAATAAAAAGGCACGGATGGTGATGACGTCTGAAATAGCTGACAAGCGTTTGAGTCACGCAGCTTGTTGAACTGAGTAGCACACACACGCACATACAATCACTAAACACTGGCGGCCATTTTAGAACAGTTTCAATATGTCAAAACAAAATGGATATTGTCTTCAATGGTACCAAACCAAACACTGGCTAGATAGTAGCTGAATAGCGAATAGCCACATAGCTAGCAATCCAGCTGGCTGGCTATTAGCTATCTATTAGGTATCTATTAGCTAGCTAGCTTTCTGTTTGAGTTACTTCCGGGTTGAGTGAACGCTGGCGCGTGTGGCTGCCGCTGCTCACCCACAGAAAAACTTATCCCGTGCCTGTAAAGTGACCTTGAGAGTTTTGAAAGCCGCTGATAAATGAAATGTATTATATTATTATGATAAAAGTATCCAGGAATTCAACTCCAATCAGCAGTGGATACCTTTTATGTCAACATTAGTAAGAAATATTGTGCGAAGTCTCTTTGTCTTTTCTGTAATACAGTACAATAGCAATCAGACTGGCTAGCTATCTAGCTGGCTAGCTATTATCTATCTATTGGCTTTCTATCTATTTGTCTTACTATTCTATTTGAGTTACTTCCGGGTTGAGTGAACGCTGGCGTGTGTGGCTGCCGCTGCTCACCCACAGAAATAAAATTATCCTGTAACTGTAAAGTGACCTTGAGAGTTTTGAAAGGCGCTTAAAAATAAAATGTATTATTATTATTATTATTATAAAATCTTCTTCCTGCCCCCCACCCAAACCTTTTTTTGTGTGTGTCTTCCCCCTCCTCATGTCTCAAATTTAGCCGCTTGCTTCACTTCGCTACTTTCAGCTACTTGTTCAAAATAGGTGCGAGTCACGTGACGGGCCAGCTGTCACACCATTGGCCGCCGCCAAGCTCGAGATCTCCCGCGGTGTCATAGTAACCACCTCAGCCGCATCCTCAACTGAAATGCGTTTAGTCATTCATCACGTAAAATCTAGTTTCACGCCCTCGTAATAACTTCAAGTCCTTAAATCGGAGTTGAAAATTACACCATGGCAGTTTTAGAGTACGCCATTTTTCTAAAACAAGACATTTCATGCAATTCTGCTAATGATAGCATCCGAACGCTAATAGCCGCTTTGGGTAATTTGCTATTATTCATGAGTGAACACTCCTTAAGTAAATGTCCGATTGATTTTTACGTTTAAAGCGGTCGCGATGATTGAGGGGGAGCGATAGTGGGACGGGGGCCGGGGGGAGAAAAGTGAAGTACAAAAACAAATCACGTCCACAGATAGCGACTGCGGCCATCTTTATTTTCTCTGTCACAGTAGCAACAATGGCAACAACATTCGAGGGTGTGGAGTTCACCGGAGAAGTGAGTCGTCTATTCATGTTTGTCTCCTCTGATTCATTTATGTTTTTTCTATGCCTTCGATAAATATGGAAAAAAAAAATAATAATAAGCCGGACACTTCTATAGGAAGATAATGCTTAAAATACATACATTAAAATTAGGTTTAAAAAACTACAAGCGGCTGCACATCAGTTTAACTACAACCACAATAATAAAAAATATTGCAAAACAAATATCTATAAGATTGGGCGTCATTTCCATGTCAGAAAATTTACAAAAATTAACTCATTCACTGCCAGATGTGCTAAAAATGTATCCATTCCAGTGCCAGGGTTTTTGTCATTGTCACTTCAATTCCAGGACCCACAGAATATTGAGTTTTAGGAGTACATAAACATTCAATGCAGCGTTAGACTCTCTTCTTTCATCAGAAAAAAAGAGTTAATTCCTAAATGATATGGGTCTGGAGTTATATAAGCTTGAAATGAGAGCGACTGTCCAAAATACAATGCAATACATACAGAGTGGTTTATATAGCGCTTGAACAACAGCGGAGGCTGGAACACAATGCAAAGATGACAAAAGGAAAATGCCATCACCTTGTGGAAGGGAAAAAAACATTGCCAGAGGCAATGGCCAGCACTATATCGGCACCCAAGTATGAAAAAAACAAAACCCGAACGCGCTCTACGTCATATTTTCTATTCCCGAATAAATTTGTGAATGGCAGCGAATGAGATACAAAGTAGGATGATTATTTAACTCCCCCGTAAACTCCTCATACGCGGCGAGGAAATCAATTACAATGTCAAAATATTAATTGGGTATATTTTCATAAATCATTCCATGGCTAATAGACATTAATGTCTATTTTTAAGTTTTCCCTCAAAAATACACCTTCAATATGTTCATGAGTCATTCCTTCGGGTAAATAAAGTGGAAATCTCTCCATGAAATGGCCGGATAGCTGACTGGTCGCTGTGCATAGCATTCGAAGCAGCCGTTAGGACTGGAAGTCTAAATTAAAAACACAGAGCCTTTCCAGCAGCTGTGACCAACCCAAAATGGAATTATAAAGCAAGCCGGTGACCTACACTTACGATCATCAGAGCCATCAGGAAGCTTGGTGGCAAAATTCATATTTCCAAAACACAAGTGAACAGATCTCAAAGCAACACCTGTCAAGGCCTGGACACTCACACAAACGCACACACACTATTAGTCCGGCAACAAGGCTGATGAAAAACAGTCTACAAGATTCTTCTTACCACGACGGGCCCCCGATTCCGTTCAGTCCTCTCCATGCCTCCTTTGCCAGACTCCCCCTCACCACGGCCGACCCAGGGTGGGCAGTGCCGGAGTCCACAGACTCTGTGTGTGTGAAGGTGCAACTAGTGTCTGTGTGAGAGTGTGCTAGCTTCACAAGTGTGCTAGCTTGACAAGAGCGAGTAAACCGGGGGACACTCCGTTAACCCCCCCCCCAACCCCTTTTCGCCCAGCCAGCCCCACTGCACTCTCCCGTGTGCCTCCACAAGCCAAAGGAACGTGAACCTTGTGTAAAGGAAGGGAACCGGAGCCAGCGGGATGGGGGTCGGGTTGCAGGACTTGTGCTACATTTGCAAACTGGGGAAATATATTTAGCCACCGGCTCGCCAGGAACAGGGCCCTAAGTGCGTCGAGGCCGAGGAGGAGGCACGGTATGCAGCCGTCAGCCATCCAATGCCCCAGCTGACGTGGGATAGGATGGGGCAGTGCCCAGGGAAACCCCCCTCCCCTTTTTGTACATCACTCTCTTATTATACTGCTGCTGATCTCTTGTGGGCACGCAGGACCTTGTCCAGGACCACTTTGAAGCAACTGGCTCTGGACAACCTTGACCAATATGTGACTGAAGACCAGAGAACATTTAACTCCAAATCTGAAGCAATCCTACAAGAGGTTTATGCAGTTTAGTCTTTTTACCACAATTCAACATCAACTGCTACAGAGGAGGTCTTCGGTCTCTAGGCCTGAATCCAAAGTCATGTGGCCGTAGTCTGAAGAAAGTTAAATTGAAGTCTAAAACCGATCTAAAGTCATTGAAGAAATGTCTGGATTCATGTAATTTGGTTCAAGCCAATTCCAACTCTGGAATCAAGCCCAAAGCTAAACTGTACTAGACTAGCTTCAAAGCCAATTGAAGTCAATTTTACTTGGTTTAAATACAATGTCATGTTGTGCTTTTTTCTAATGGGGGTCTAAATTTGAAAAGAGATAGAAAGATAGCTAGAGAGACAGCGAGAGAGATAGCTAGAGAGATAGCTAGCGATAAAGATAGCGAGATAGATAGCGAAATAGCGAGAGAGATAGCGAGAGAGATAGCGAGGTAGATAGTGACATAGACAGCAATATAGACAGCGAGATAGCTAGCGAGATAGCTAGACAGATAGCTAGCGAGATAGCTAGAGAGATAGCTAGCGAGATAGATAGCGAGAGAGATAACGAGATAGACAGCGAGATAGGCAGCGAGATAGACAGTGAGATAGATAGCGAGATAGATAGCGAGGGAGCGAGATAAATAGCGAGATAAATAGATAGACAGCTAGATAGGCAGATAGGTAGACAACGAGATAGACAGCTAAATAGACAGCTAGATAGATAACTAGATCAAATCTAAATATTAATCTACAGATCAGATACCACATCAAATTGGTCAAACAGAAACTCCTATTTTTGCTCGTGACGGGAGATTGTAACTGTGCTAGGGCAGGCACTTTGTAATTTGGGCTCATTGTGTCCACGAGAGGGCAACCTGTTACCCGATTAGTCGCCGGCCGGCTCTTGCTGATGACAACACAGTCACCAGGCGAGGGTGACAGAATGAAGATCTGCTAGTTGGCCACACTGCAGCAACTGGGGCCCTGCTGGCATTCATGTGTCACCGCTGACAGCAACAACACACAATCCTGTGGTTCTAAAAAAGAGCCTTTGTCCAAAATCTTTCTTATGGCTATATGTCACGACAGTACACGTTTTTTTGATCTAAAAAAAAAAAAATGCTTTCCACGCTCTGCCATCAGCTAGCTCATAAGCTAACAGTACACCGGAGCTAACGCCACGGACTAGCGGCGGGCTCATCCACTACGTCACCTTGGCAGACATACATAACTAAATAATAATAATAATTAAATAATAATAATAATAATAATAATAATAATAATAATAATAATACTAATAATAAATTTCATTTATAAGTGCCTTTCAAAACTCTCAAGGTCATTTTACAGTCACATGATGAGTTTTTCTGTGGGTGAACAGCGGCAGCCACACACGCCCACAGAAAAACTTATCCTGTGACTGAAAAGTGACCTTGAGAATTTTGAAAGGAGCTTGTAAATCAAATGTATTATTATTATTATTATTATTATTATTATTTTCGGCTTTTCCCCTCAGGGGTCGCCACAGCGAATCAATGTCCTCCATCTATCCCAGTTTTGTGCATCCAAATTATTATCATAAATAATATAAATAATTATTATAATTATTATTATTATTAAAACAGTTAGGAATAGAAATGACCTCACCGAGCCATTCTAAAAAGTGGGACTTCCATGGAAGACGCATTTTCAGGTAATAGCTAGCTAGCTAGCTAGCAAGCAAGCTCACTGCATGCTGTCGCAGTCAAAATTAGATAATAAATAGCAGTGAGGGAGAGGTAACTTATTCCAGTCACTGAAATGTGTAAATCCAAAATATTTTTGTTGGAGAAGAAAAAAAATGTAGAAAGGGGAAATGGTGAAAAACATTTAACACGATACCGTGCCTCCGTAATTCATGGGTACAGTTTTTATAAATTTCCAGCTATTATATTCAAACGTGTAATGCGTGTCAAAACAAACATCTCCATTCACTTAACAGGGCCTTGAAACGAATGGCAATGTCGTGATACTATTAGCGGTGTATCAGTAGCAGGAAATCACATCCCCCTTTCCAACCGCAGCATATCATTGCCCAGGAAAGCGCAGGCAACCACCCCATCAGCGTCCGCGGCAGCCAGTCATCTTCATCGTGTTTTTGTTGAAGTTGACGCGCGAACGAGGCTACGCAAACACGTAGGCCGCGGCGGCGCCCACGCACACAAAAAACACAGCGCCATCAGAGCGCCGTCTCCCTCGCATCTCTATCCCACTGTGGTTGCGCACATGGGGAGATTCAATGGCCTGGTTGCCGTGGAAACCAAGCACCGGTTCACCAGCAATCTCCGCCGACGGGTGATTGTGTGTATCTTGTGCGTGTTTGAATGAGTATGCTGCTCTTGCGTAGGTGTGTGTGAGACTATAATGCCTATACAGGGGCCACTTGCCTTGAGCGGAATGACATGAAAATAGGGTATAAAAGCTATAGGGTGCCGACAGGTTTTTTGGTAGTGATGTTTTTCAGATAAAAAGGTTACATGCCAAAACAACAGGTGCTGCTGTCAACCAAAACCGATACGGACATTTCAATAATCTCTGTCACGTGGCAGTTTATCCAAGTCAAATTGTAGCCCTAAAGCTCGTAAGTGACTCACTGGATCCAAACCTAAAACGATATTCGAGTAAATAGGCCAAAGAAGACGTAAATGATAGTTTCATCCAAGTCTTAAACCAAATTTTGTTTCGTTTTAGTTCACGAAAGCAGTCACAGGATAGGATGCGTATGTGAAAGGGTCGCGGCTTAGATTTGAAGCGGATTTAAGTGGGGCAGGAGATGTGAGACAATCTCACGTGGAACTGTCGCAGCTTGGAATTGAAGCGGATCTACGTGGGGCAGGAGATGTGAGACAATCTTAGGTTGAACTGTCGCAGCTTGGAATTGAAGCGGATTTACGTGGGGCAGGAGATGTGAGACAATCTCACGTGGAACTGTCGCAGCTTGGAATTGAAGCGGATTTACGTGGGGCAGGAGATGTGAGACAATCTCACGTGGAACTGTCGCAGCTTGGAATTGAAGCGGATTTACGTGGGGCAGGAGATGTGAGACAATTTTAGGTTGAACTGTCGCAGCTTGGAATTGAAGCGGATTTACGTGGGGCAGGAGATGTGAGACAATCTCACGTGGAACTGTCGCACCTTGGAATTGAAGCGGATTTACGTGGGGCAGGAGATGTGAGACAATCTTAGGTTGAACTGTCGCAGCTTGGAATTGAAGCGGATTTACGTGGGGCAGGAGATGTGAGACAATCTTAGGTTGAACTGTCGCAGCTTGGAATTGAAGCCGATTTACGTGGGGCAGGAGATGTGAGACAATCTCACGTGGAACCGTCGCACCTTGGAATTGAAGCGGATTTACGTGGGGCAGGAGATGTGAGACAATCTTAGGTTGAACTGTCGCAGCTTGGAATTGAAGCGGATTTACGTGGGGCAGGAGATGTGAGACAATCTCACGTGGAACTGTCGCAGCTTGGAATTGAAGCGGATTTACGTGGGGCAGGAGATGTGAGACAATCTCTTTTCGTCAATGGATGCTACAGCTTCCTGTTTGCTTTTAACATTTAGCCTGTAGTTGACGTGCACATTTCACCATGACGATGAAAAGGTTTCTTCAGCTGTCATCTGTACTTCTTTGAAGGTGTCGGACGTTTCGAACCGTCACCCCTGGACAGTAGGGATATAGAACCAGAGCTACCAGCAAAACTTTAGTTCGCTGACGAAGCCTCTTGGATGTGAAGCGAAACGTCCGACACCATCAAAGAAGTACAGATGACGGCTCAAGAAACCTTTTCATCCATGAACCACTCCTGTACGATTGAGAGCTTAAACAGATGTAGCATACCGTGACGTCCCTGATCCACTGGTGAAAAGGACGCTTTGATCCTCTCCTCTTTCATCTAGAACTGCTTCATACAACAAAGAGGGTGCAGGTGGCTTTGTGCTGTGTCATATTATTTGTTACTTAGTTTTTGTTGTTGTTTTGATTTCAAGATGGCGTCTTTACAGCAGCTCCTGTATTTCTTTTTGTTTTACTGCTTCCTTTCTTTTCCTCTTAGTTTCATCACTTTGCTGCTGTGAAATGTAAATTTCTCCACTGCGAGACTAATAAAAGCTAATCCAATTCAAATCCAAATGATTGACAGCGTTTTTGAATTTGGAGTCCGTGACGCGTTTAGGGTCCAAATAACCGAACGGGACGGACGGACGTTACCTGTCGGACGAAACTGTTGGACGTGGTGTCAGATGAGGTGCTTCCATCGGAGCGCTTGAAGCGGCTCTTCCTCTTGGCATACTTGCCCTGAGGGAAAGAGAGGAGCGTGGGTGTGGGTTTGATAGAAGAAGTCATTTATCATAACACATTGTTCTAAAAGCCCCCGGCCGCTGTATGCGATGGAGTTTTAGATAAGGCGACATTAGCCTGAGAGGAAGCGCACACACACACACACAAACATAAAATTCACGAGCAGCCAAGGCGACTCCTCATTTTTCATGTTCCGTTGCAACCCTCTAATCAGATTGGCGGACCCCTGCCAAATGGGTTCTATCCGGGTTGAGCAGAGGGCGCTCATTACATTAGAAACCCACCCTGCCCACATTGCCATGGTTACGCAATGCCGACTAATCACGTTTGCAGGGGAGACGGTCTATTCTTCTTTTTCTTCCCGCGTGAAGTGAATGGCGGGTGCACCAGAAGAAAAAATGTGCCGCCTAACATAATGCGTACCTGGGTAACACTCTGTGGATAATTTATTAGGTACACCGGTGAACTCAAAGCATTCATTCCTGTTGCGTTCACGATAATCATACGCCATCTTTAATAACTTGAATAAAGTTCAGATACAGTGGCACGATAAGCCCAAAAAAAAGTTTGATTCTTAAAAGTGTATTTTGCTCCTCATCAGTGGGGACGAAGGGAAAAGAAGGCCAGGCCAATGTCAGCAACAGGAAGCGTCAGAGCTTTGTGTGACTAAATATCCCGCCAGATTAAAAGTAGTATATAATTAAAGAGGAAGCAAGCATGGGGTGTTTATTCAAGTGGAATCCTGGTGTGGGGCAAACTTCCTTTCCTGCCGTCCGGGTGATTTATTTAAATCAATGAGATTAGTTTCATCACAGTTAGGTGTATAAGCTACAATTGTCTGGGTGGGTATCACAAAATGGTTTGAAAATGGCAACCTAAAACGAGCTATGGGGAGTAGTGGCTCCGTTCAGATTCAAATGTTGGCCATTATTCATCAAAAAAGCATATACAGTAAAGTCTCGTTATATCGATATCGGATATATAGATAGTCCCGGTTATATCGATACTATTTCTATGCACGCGCGGAGAAAATTACATGCAAACAGGGTCGGATATATCGATAGTCCCGGTTATATCGATATTTTTTCGGACTCCCTTGAATATCGATATAACGAGACTTTACTGTACATATACATATTGCTTTATATAGCACTAGAATAACAGCTGAAGCTGAAAACAAAGCACTAACAAAGAAAAAAAGGGAAATGCTGCCCCCTTGTGGAAAACAGACAAACATCACCAGAGGCCATGGCCAGCGCTTTATCGGCACCTAAGCATGAAAAAACAAAACCAGAACACATTCGAGGAGTGTGCTCTACGTCATACTTTCAATTCCCGAATAAATTTGTTAATGGCAGTCAATGGGCTAAGAAGGAAAAATAACACCCGATAATATTGCCACAATATGGTCAGAGGACGACATCGTTTGTCTCCTTTTTGTTGCTGCGAATTGGAAATTTCTCTAATGTCAGACAAATAAAGGATATCTCATCAGTAAAGCACTAATATATGTCACTCTTCATGGAGGATAAAGAATATATGACTGTTTGTATTGATATACAGTAAAGTCTCGTTATATCGATATTCAAGGGAGTCCGAAAAAATATCAATATAACCGGGACTATCGATATATCCGACCCTGTTTGCATGTAATTTTCTCCGTGCGTGCATAGAAATAGTATCGATATAACCGGGACTATCGATACATCCGATATCGATATAACGAGACTTTACTGTAGTGTCAACCTACCTCTGTTAGTACACCATTTGTGTTCACTTTGTTACTATTCAGGCTTAGCATTAAGCTAACAATCTGAGAAGCTATGTGGTTGTTTTACTGTAAGTACACAAAATGTGATTCTCTTTGAGTTTAGTTGGCCGGTAAGCTGCCGTTGGGAGTTGCAATACACATTTCACGGCGTTAGACGCAAGTTGAGACGAAAGTTCACGTTTCCTGGTACACAGAGAACTTTGAGGGAGCCGAAGGGATAAAGAGGCCGGGAGGAGTGGGAGTGAAGGCATGATTGGAAGCTCTGGTTTCTCTCATTGCAAGCGGCAAAACAATAAGTGCGCTCAGTGTGGGTGTTTTTTCCCCTTTTTTTGATTTTAAAAACATTGTCTTGTGTCGTCTTTCCACACCCAATCGCCCTGAAAAAGAACGGTACAGCTTATTTTCAACTGACGTGAGGTGACACGAGAAAGAAATGAAGAGTATCAATATTGTCAATGATGGATGTTTATGTATCTATAAACTGCTAACCTCATTTCAATCTAACAGTTTTTCCTCAAAAAAATTCATTTGCCGACCAATTAAATCTGCTTATTTTTTGCAGTTTTACCACCTCCCCCGGCATTAATAGAATGCAAAAAATGGCAGAAAAAAATGACTTTTGAAGGGGTGGGGGTTACAGACAGAGAGAGATAAGCCATTCTCCAAAAAAGAAAATGGCTGCCGACATTTTTTTGTCCTCTGTTCCCTGCCCCCAGTCTTCGGTTAAAGCCACGTGATTGGTCAAGAATGCAGCAGTGAGGTTAGGTGGTTTAAACATTAAAGAGACAGGCAGACGACCGAGAGTGACAAAATGGATAGGAAACTGTGAAATTTGGACTCGTTTCAACTTTGATAGTTCAAAGGCAGAGTGTGTACTACAAGGTTAAAATATCCCATCAATCAGGCTCCACAAATAACCCGCACGAGCCATCTGTACAATTTGAAGAGAACATACAAGCAAGGGAACTAGCCATTAATGAAGTTTCTAGTGTGTCGGTTTGCATCTGTTGCTGTTGCAATATCACAACTTCCAAGATGTACAACCCAGAGCTCCTTGAGACACTTTATGCAAAAAGCTATCCATTCCATCAAGGACCATCACAAAGGTAAATAAAACGACTTTATTATACAATGCAGTTTATTTATTTAATTATAATACCACAGCACATTTATTATACATAAAATAAGGTGTATTTTGTGTAGTTTTAAGGCTTAGAAAATTAGAAAGTAGAAAATTATGTTTTGTGGGGACCTGGGAATGGATTATTCTCATTTTAATAGTTTCCTATGGGAAATTAATTTTTGGGATGCACAATTTTCACCTTACACACTCTGTCTGGGAACCAATTAAGTTCGTAAGCCAAGATATCAGTGTACAATATATCCACAGACCGATTTTTCAGAATTCTCCCTCCGTTGTAAAGTTACACAAAATCTAAAGGACATTATATGAAACTTCAAAAGTGAGCATTGTCATCTTTGACAAGCACACTTTTTCACAATGCACAAGTATCCAACGAAGGTGTTTACGATACTAATCATTTTCGACACAATCAAACGCATTCTTCTGCGTCGACTTTCTTGTAATGATGACAGAATATTGTGCATGTGTGGAGTGACACAAAGGTGTGGCTTTGCATCACATCCAATGGACATCCTGGCATCGCTTATCGCGCCGCTGTATCCACAAACGCTGATTTATTAACCACCAATTACCATCTGCTCGCATGCAAACGGGCGTGGAATATGTTGATAAAAATGTAAAATGTATGTCGGGAAATTGGAAATCAATTGTATATCGAAAGCCTTCCTGTTGGCGAATCTGCTCAGTGAAAGCAAATATGCAAGTGGCAAACAACCTGTTAATCTCTTTTGGAAAACACACGCATTCATTTAATGTGTTATCAGAAAAACGCGTGCAGTCTAGTTGTATGTCGTGAATATAGTACGTATGTGTGGGTTGTTTTTTTTTTTTCAATCCACGCTTTTTTTCTTACCTGTGCCTGGGGATGGGGGTCGAACATGTCCATTTGGATCTCCTGGGTTGAGCTGGAAGGCGTCCTGGACATACTACTTTTCTGTACCATTGATTTAACTTTTGGCCCTTAATCAAAGAATGTATTTTCGGTAGTGGGTGGGGAGTTGTTTACGTCGACGTCCACGGACTCATCTCTGTCGTGTCAGAGGGGCTCTTCAGGCCGATGGTGAGTGGAATGGCAACAGCTGCCTTCGCTGTCAGCCTGCAGACCAAAGCGGAGGAAGGGAGCGCCGTGTTGCCAAGTTAACGGAAGAGTACAAACAAACATCCGGTTCTTGATGTCAAAATAAAAGAGAAGAATACGACCTTGCAATGTAATTTCGCCTTGCGTACAGAGGGTTGTGCCAGGAAGGGCATTCGACGTAAAAAGCTTGGCCAAAACAATCAAACCGCTGAAGATGGATGACACTGATTCGCTGTGGCGACCCTTTGAAGGGAAAAGCCGAAAGGAAAAGAGTACGAAGTATTATGTACTGTGTATAATGTTTTTTTCCTTTTAATCGTCATTTATTTATTTATTTATTTATTTATTTTATTAATAGAAATCCCATTAATTCATCATGCTTCCAATATTATTCTTCCCGTGATATTTTTTAGGGTGAGATTTATTTACCAGTGAGTGGGGAAATGCCCATTTTTCAAGAAAGCATGAGTGAAAGTTAAGCCCTGTATTAATTAATTGTTTTTTTTTGTCACTGCATTCACAGTTCTATTTAGAGTGTCCGGTGCAGTTAGAATTAAAAAAAAATGCCTTTAAATCTCGTCTTAAGGGAATACAATACAGAGTACAATAATAGTAAACGGATACTACTGTACCTTGGAAAATATTAAGAGCACCCTAAAAAATATCATAAATAATTAAATAAACTAAATGGCTAGCTGGATGGCTAGCTGGGTGGATAGCTGGATGGATAGCTTGGTGGATAGCTGGATGGCTAGCTGCGTGGATAGCTGGATGGCTAGCTGGGTGGATAGCTGGATGGCTAGCTGGGTGGCTAGCTGGATGGCTAGCTGGGTGGATAGCTGGATGGATAGCTGGATAGCTAGCTGGATATCAGGGGTACTCATCTGTTTCCTTTTATTTCAAAGGCTTCAAGCTCTTACTTCCAGTGTCATGTTTCCACATTGATGTTATTTCTCTCTCCAGATGGGAGTCCAACAGCCCCACCTTGCCGGATAGAGTTTATGGATTGATGAGGGAAGAACATATCCTCTCCCACAATAGGTCTGAGTAACATAGTATTATCAACATTAATATTACTACACGTGTCGCTAAAAAATTATACTGGATATAAAAAGGTGTTCCTGAATCTTTGGAAAATTGTCATAAGGTGACATAACCTTCCATCCAAACAAAATACGGCTCGATATTTTCAGTTTTTAAACAAATGTCACATTTGCCCAACCTACCCTTCATAAAATACAGTATACGCAGTAGCTATTTAAGTGCTTGTACGTGCTATGTGAAATACGATGTAATATCCTAAAGAGGGCCTTCATGGATATTTCTTTGGAACCTATAAGCACACTTGTTATCTGATCCCTCGCCTGTAATTGTTTTTAATTAGCATTTGATCAAAAGTGTATCATTATGATCCTGCTTAGTTTGCAGTTCTACTTAAGAGCACCTCTGAGATTTATTCTCCAGACTTGTCACATTTCTTACATTCTACAGTATATTCATGCTGAATCGTTACAATTTGGAGTTTATAACGATGGGATATCAAGCGCCGTCTCCTAGTTTAGCACCATGTGTGATGCCATGGCAACAGCACAGGATATTTAGATGATATCACATGTGTTTAATCTTTAGATGTATCATATAACACGATAGTTTGGAAAAGGGATTAGACTGCCACCAAAGTTATTCAGGCAGCAAAAATGGAAGAAGGTAATAAATGAACACATTTTGTTTTAAATTCTTCTACTGATTCTTAAGAATATAGAAGTAGAGGCTTCCTTTTGTAAAATGTGTTCCGGTCGTTGATGCATCGACAGGCATGTTGCCCCCCTAAACGGACTGAAAAAGGAATAGGATCCAGAAGTAAAAGTACCTATCGAGTCGAGGTTTTAACATTATTAAAATGTAATATATATATATATATATATATATATATATATATATATATATATATATATATATATAAGTAAAGTGTAAAGAGAGACCACAAGTTGCAGAAGCAAAATTGACTTGAAGTAAAAGTCCATACGTGGACTTTTTTTCTGCTTGTAAGAAGTAAAGCGACAGCAAAATAGTATCTAACACCAGCAGAACAAATTTTCTGCAAATTTTCTTCCTCCCTCCACCTCTGTATGCCCCCCCCCCCTGCTCATCTCAGCACGATGGGGGGGGGGGGGCTTTCAGCTCCTCTGCCCCCAAACTCTGGAACTCACTTCCTCCAACATTCATAACATAGATTCTCTTCCCACCTTCAAATCCCATCTCAAAATCCACCTATTTAAAATTGCATTTTCTGTGTACCTCTATCTATTGTTTCTATTTATAATTGTATTTTAGTTATTGTATTCCATTTATAATTGTATTTTATTTATTATTGTATCTGTGCTTGTCTGTGACTGTCAAGTGTCCTTGAAAGCTTTGAAAGGCGCTTGAAATAAAGTGTTTTATTATTATCATTATTAATACAATGCTGCTGTCCATACGGGATAAGGCATTAACTTAACTTAACTTAATCTGGAATTTTGAAAAACAAGAGAAAATCAGCCTTACGTTTTAGAAAATATTGCTAGAAATATTATCCGCACCTGAACACTCCGGTGGGATGACGCTCCCTCGATGGGCTGTGGAAGAAATGGTGAACAGATAGTCAAATGATGGCTTACCTCTTATTATAGACACAGTCACGTAGATGTATAGTTTTGTTATGCATTTTACTCATAGTTACACTAAAAGTAGCCATATACATTGTAATGCATTTTCCTCAGTTACACAAGCTGATGATAAGTAACCACCTCAATACCCTCTGAATGAAAAATGTACAACATGTACTTGCAGCTGTTTTCTTCCCCACATTGTTATTCTCTGTTTATAGCCAAATAACATACCCTGTTCGGTTATAAAATGGACTAGCATTTTATCTTTGAGGATAAATTATGCTGGAGATATTGTCAGTTACCTCAGGTGAAGGAGTGCATCCATGCACCCACATTGCTGGCTTGCAAGGTTTCCATGGCGACGGGCTGTGACTGCTGCCAAGTTGGGTCTGTATAGCAAGCAAAGGCGGTAGAATGAGGAGCACTTGCTCTAGTCTATTCAGCGGCAGTCTTTACGGTGGGGGTATTGCGAATAAGCTTGTGCGAATTGCATGATTTCACGAGTAATTGCGGGGGAAACGATTTTGAATTGCCTGAACATGTCACACGACAGTGGAAATAATATTTTTGTCTCAATGAAACTCCACAATTCAGTTCAACACGACATGGCATCAATTCATAGCAAAAGAAAACATTAGACAGGCAGGCATGTTTTTCCGTGGTCATTTTGGATTTTTTTGTTGGCTTTTAGAAAACTTTTTTTTCGGATTTACCTTTAATGTGATACGTTTCCACAGTCCTTCGCATTAGATGTTTACGGATTTTAGGTTTTATACACAGTACGGCATGATTTTTTAAACTTTTACTAAATTGCTCCAGGGCCTTGAGCCAACAGTGTCCTCGTGTGGTAAGAAAGTAAACTGCAACAATCCGACCCACAATGCACCAGAACGACAGGGGTCGTTACCATTATGGTAAAAAGGGGATTTCATTAAATATATTGTTATTTACATTGGGTGTATCTACAAAATACAAACGAAATATTGTTGTGTTAGGCCTGATTTACAGTTTTTTAAATAAACTTCAGAACAATTATACAAAATGTAATCGGCACTTGAAGAAACCTATTTCATAGATCGCGGTGGACTAGCCTCAATAATGGTACATGCCGACCCACCGCTGAAGTCGCTCTTTTTCTATCCAAGTAGCAGCCATGAGGTAGGACTGCTTTCGTAAGAAAACAAATGGACGATTTAAATTGTCCCAAAACAAATTATTTACACAACACGCTTCTCAGTTAAAACGTTATATGTTACATTTGAGTGGCAGATGTAGTAACAAGACCTCCAAATGCTACCATGGCTTGTTTAATCGTTGCTTCGCGTCACACGATGTAGAGGCCATATTGCCAACCCGGCTAGTGGTTAGCAACATGAGCTAATTAATCGGCACTCCCTTGCCACGTTATAAATGCAACATGAACATCCACGTATACTTTAAGAATATGGTTCTGTGTTTCACCTATTTGTGTGTTGTGTTGATGTTTTGCAGCATGCTCAGGCTCCAGAAGAGGCTCGCCGCCAGCGTGTTACGCTGTGGCAAGAAAAAAGTCTGGCTCGACCCCAACGAGACCAACGAGATCGCCAATGCTAACTCCCGTAAGTACACATGAAGCAGACAGGCTTATTATTATTGTAGTATACATGAAAAGGAATGCTCAACTTAATGTATTTGGGTAAAACGATGCGACTTTCCTGCTTAAATGACAAGTAACACATACCCCCGATGTATGAATAGCCACTTCTGGTTATGCTCGTCATAAAATCAAATCAAAAACTGGTAGAAGCAGGGTTCTTTTTATGCCGAATGTATGTATTTATGAAAGTCACATTTGTTTTATGTTCAGGGACCATTTTGTTAAATTCAGTGTTGAATTGCATAGTTTTTTTTTATGAAATTGAATTTTGTTGGGTCAGGGGCTTAAACAGAAGAGTTAAAGGGCTTTGATTCTCCTGTATTTTCTTCCAAAAAATGTTTAATATACGTGGTCAAATCTCCTTAATGATCAACTATTGACATTTTACCATAGAGGGCGCCATTTTCCAAGCAGACTGCACTAGGTTGTCCTGCAACTCCTCACATCTCCTTTTGTTGTCCCTTCCAGGCCAGCAGGTGCGCAAGCTGGTGAAGGATGGTCTCATTATTCGTAAGCCCGTCACGGTCCACTCCAGGGCCCGCTGCCGCAAGAATACACTGGCACGCCGCAAGGGCAGGCACATGGGCATCGGTAAGTGCCTGACGCCGCTTGTGATAACCGAGAGTTTGTACCAGGGCCTTTTCCTCACAGTTTGCCTTCCCATCCGCAGGCAAGAGAAAGGGTACCGCCAACGCCCGTATGCCCGAGAAGCTGATGTGGATGCGCCGCATGAGGATCCTGCGTCGTCTGCTGCGACGCTACAGGGAATCTAAGAAGATCGACAGGCACATGTAATGTATTATTGTGTATGATCAAATTGTGAGGAAAAATGTGAAATTCAAAGTTGCACAACTTTAGTTTTTGGAATGGACATAAATGTGTGGACTGGATGTGAGAAGAGTCTCTCCCCCCCTTCCCCCTCCTCCCTTTCAGGTATCACAGCTTGTACCTGAAGGCCAAGGGTAACGTGTTCAAGAACAAGCGCATCCTCATGGAGCACATTCACAAACTGAAGGCTGACAGAGCTCGCAAGAAGCTGCTGGCGTACGTGTTCAGCTGCACTTTGATGTCCTTCTCACCAGATGACTTTTCAATGAAACACTTTCAATGTTTCTTTCTTTTTTTGTAGCGATCAAGCCGAGGCTCGCCGTACCAAGACCAAGGAGGCCCGCAAACGCCGAGAGGAACGTCTCCAGGCCAAGAAGGAGGAAATTATCAAGAACCTGTCCAAGGAGGATGAGGGCAAAAAGTGATCGAGGCTTATCGTCTCTTGCCTACATATGTTGTGTGTGGATCGCTGAAAATAAAATGTATATAAAGACACATCGAGCCTTGTCTGCCAGTTCGTTTTCTCTCGCAGGAGCTCCACGTCAATATCTCTGCGGCTGGCCGACACTCCGGAGGACTTTAACAGGTCCACTCGCGCAGTCTTTTTCTACCTACATGTACAATCTGTCCAGCTTCTGGCTAACAAAGGCCTAAAGGCTCAATCGCCCAGCTTCCTAATGGCTAATTTGGAGGTTTGCTCAGACGTTGATCTTTATGGTTTCTGGCCCTTTCGCAACCATCTGCACGGATTCCACGTGCTGACCGATCATTACTACGACGACGTTAAGGTGAAAGACTGGGTTGACAACATGCCGGCCGAGTTTGACCTGCTGCTCAAGCTGCACAGTCGGGGTGTCCTCAGACTTCACCTCGGACGTTGTCCATCAGGTTGAATAACCGTCATGGAAATGGAGAACTGAAGCTACTCATTTACAGTAAACAAAATAATGACCACTTGTGAAGTTTGAGCCTGAAAGGTTATTTATTACTTGGGATCATTCAACTGGAGTCTGAAGTAATCCTAATGCCTTTGAGTGGAATGATATCAAGTTTTTGCAGGGAAATTACTATTCACCTGGCACCATTTTTAGAATCAACATGTAAATCAACATAATATAATAAAAGCTGGACAATCCTGAGAGAGAAGGTCATTCACTGCCAGACGTGTACAAAAATGTCTACTCTAGTGCCAGGGTTTTTGTCATTGTCACGTGAATTCCAGGACCACAGAATATTGAGTTTTCAGGTTACATAATCATTCGATACAGTGTTAGAAAGCTTAGACTCTTTTTTTCATCGGTTAATTCCTAAATTATATTGGTCTGGAGTTGTATGAGATTGAAATGAGGGCGGCTGTCCAAAATACAATGCAATACATAAATATTGCTTTATATAACGCTTTAACAAAGCTGGAACAGAGCGCTAACATGCAAAAAAAGGGAAATGCTGCCCCATTATGGAAAAGAAAACATTGCCAGAGGCCATGGCCAGTGCTTTATCGGCACCCAAGCATGAAAAAAACAAAACCAGAACAAATTCGGCAATGGCGCTCGACATCATATTTTTAATTCCCAAATTTGTGAATTGCAGTGAATGAGTTTAAAAAATAAAACAAACAAATTTTTTTGTTTCCGAACTGACATCAGAAAAACGTTTCTAAAATACTCAAAACACGAAGGCTGATATTTTTAGTCAAATACAAAACCCCAATAAAAATGAGTTAAAGTGTCCCAAAACTACTTCAAAATGACCTCGGAGATGCCGAGTTTCAGAAGGTCCCGCCCCCTTGTTCGTGAATTCACGCCAGGACGTATTGTCTTGCTCTAGAATCAAAACAATGGCTTCAGATTCGGAGAAGATGCTTTTTTGTTACACATCCAGTTATGAATATGATTTAAAAAGTTCTGAAGAGGAAAACATAAATGTTTGCAATCGATTAAAGAAGTACTTGCGTATCATTTTGAGCCATGAGGTCTCCAATGTAGCGTCCCAGAAAATGCACAAGATGGCGCCCAAGCTCCGTTGGAAATGGGCTGATTTGTCTGGTGGGAATTTGTGTCAACTAGTATCAAATAGTAGTCCTGGTGCAACACACAACGATTCACCATCGCGTTATCTATGTGTTTTCCTTGTAATTTCGCCATCAACACGAAGTTTTCAGACTAAACAAAGTACCCAAAATGCATTGTATGTCACTTTCTCGGTCAGGGGCGTTCCTTCAGTGACGTAGGGTGAGGACTCGTCACCAACTCAAAAACAAGACTTCCGGAATATTCAGCGCGAGTCTTAAAACATAAAAGATAGCTATATGCCGTGGAATCTTTGTAAAATACACTCAGTAGCAGTCATTTGAAGTGATTTTACAAATTATGGACACAACTTGTCCAGAGACGTCGGTTGTCCTTTAAGTAATAATTTCTCTATAGAGAACAGATGATTTAAGACAAAACTACTGCATTTTATGGCCCACGTAATTTCTCACTGTCCGTGGCTCGGCACGGTTTGGGCGCCTTATCACCTTGGGAACTTTCTGTTTTTGTGATTCTCTTTTTTGTAACCCGCCCCCTCTCATTCCAAAAAAAAAAAAAAGCCTGGGAGATTGTAACCGTGACACGCTAGATAAAGTTCTCACAGAGAGCTAAATTCCAATTTCTTCCGTTTCCCACGAAACTGCCGAAAGTTGTTTTAAGACTCTCTTGAGCAGCTCAAATGTTCCTGAGAGGCCGTCGGCTATTCCGAAGAAGCAGAGTGCGGCGGCCGCGTGTCCCAGCGGGTCACAGTCAGACCGCCTAACGAATTGTTTGCGATGCGGAAACAAAGATGACATCCATCCCGTTAATGGCCCAACTGGCTCTCCTCCGTGAGGACTTTGGTAACCCCCGGTTGACACGACAACGGCATTTTGAAGCCTGAAACAAAACAATGTAAAATGACACCACTATTGTTCCTGTCTTGAATGCGGTCAGGTGTGAAAGTTCAAGTATACTTTAACTGCAGAGTTTGCGCTAAAAGGGGTGGGCAGACAACCGTACACCCTGTATTATATGTCATCGTCCATCTTCTCGTGTTTCGTTCGGCGGGTGAGCTGGAAAATTCCGAGTTGTGAATGCATGTTTCACTGACGACAGCGCTAATATCAATTTGGATTCAGACCATGCTACCAGTGGCGGGCCGTGCTTGTTACTCCTAGGCCTTCAGTAGTGCTATGTCTGAATTAATCAGCTGCGAGTGTATATTACTACACGTCCACTAGAGGGTGTCGTTGGCCGGGAAATAACTTGTGATTTGAAGATACAGTAAAGTCTCGTTATATCGATATCGGTTATATCGATAGTACTGCTTATTACGATACTATTTCTATGAACGCAAGGAGAAAATTTACATGCCGCAGGATCGGATATATCGATAGTCCGGTTATATCGATATTTTTTCCGACTCCCGAGAATATCGATATAACGAGACTTTACTGTACTTAAGAAAATACTGTCATTAAACTGTTTGATTTTTTTTGCTACAGGGAGAAGAGATAAAGAAGGTGGAGGATTTTAAGTACTTGGGGTCAACTGTCCAGAGCAACGGAGAGTGTGGAAATATTCAGGAAGTCTTGTTTTTGAGTTGGTGACGATACCTACCTTGTCGTCGCGGTAGGTATCGTCACTGACTGAGAAAGCGACACACAATGTATTTTGGGTACTTTGTTTGGTCTGAAAACTTCGTGTTGATCCGTGTTGATGGCGAAATTAGAAGGAAAACACAGAAATAACGCCATGGTGAATCGTTGTGTGTTGCACCAAGACTACTATTTGATACTAGTTGACACAAATTGCCAACAGACAAATCAGCCCATTTCCAACGGAGCTTGGGCGCCATCTTGTGCATTTTCTGGGACGCTACATTGGAGTCCAGATGCCTCAAAATGACACGGAACGACTTCTTTAATCGATTGCAAACATTTATGCTTTCCTCTTCACAACTATTTGAATCATATTCATAACTGGATGAGTAACAAGAAAGCATCTTCTCCGAATCTGAAGCCATTGTTTTGATTCTCAAGCAAGACAAGACGTCTTGGGGTGACATCACGAACAAGGGGGCGGGACCTTCTGAAACAGGCCACTTCCGGTTTCAAATTGAAGTACTTTATAGACACTTTAACTCATTTTTATTGGTGTTTTGCATTTGACTAAAAATATCATACTGTGTGTTTTGGGTATTTTAGATGCTATTAAACGTTTTTCTGATGTCAGTTAGGAAACAAAAAAGTGATGTCGGTTGTCCTTTAAAAGATTCTAAACATGCCGCGGAGATGCTAATTGTTAGCATGTCATTGGCCTTTTCCATTATGTGTTAGCATCAAGCTCGCACACATTTATTTATGTATGTATTTATTTATGTATTTATGAATGTATTTGTATTTATGTATGTATTTATTCATTCTTACGATGATACCATAGCAGCATGTTCTACCGGAGACAAATTCCTTCTGATATGCAGTTTTAAATAACCAGATATAAATGAGTTCAAGTTATTTTTAGTTTGACGCGAAACTAGAACCAGCCGTGGTATTAAAGGTCTTGGAGCCTCTTCGGCTATTTGTGAAGTCTTGCTTTATGTGCTCGGATTTAGCTGGTTGGCATTTCAAGGCAACGCTGCGTCTCATATTGACACACTTAACTCATTCGCTGCCATTCATGAATTGAAAATGTGTCTTTTGTAATACTACTACTACTACTACTAATAATAATAATAATAATATAATACATTGTATTTCTAAGCTTTTGTTTGTGTCTTTTGTGTTGTGTCACATTATTTGTTTAGTTGTATTTATTTTTTGGATTCAAGATGGCGCAGCGAGATTGACTGCCTTTAAAGCAGGTTCTGTATTTTGTTTTTCTACTTCTTCCTTTCCTTTCCTCTTACTTTGATCACTTTGCTGATGTGAAATGTAAATTTCTCCATGGCGAGTATAATTAAGGCTCATCCAAAAGTGTCCCGAATTTGTTCGGGTTTTATTTTATTTTTTCTTGGGGGCGGTGTCGATAAAGCACTGGACATGGCCTCAGGCAATATTTTTCCCGTCCAAAAGGGGGCATCATTTCCCTTTTTCCATGTTAGCGCTGTGTTCCAGTTACAGCTGTTGTTAAAGCGCTATATAATTATATATATATGATTTTCTGTATAGCTCTCTCTCTTGTTTCTATTTATAATTGTAGTTTATTTATTGCATTCTATTTGTGATTGTATTTTATTTATTGTAGTACCTATGCTTGTCTGACAGTAAAGTGTCCTTGAGACCTTTGAAAGGCGCTTAAAATGTAATGTATTATTATTATTATTATTATTATATAAACCAATATGTATGTGTTGCATTGTATTTTGGACAACTGCCCTCATTTCAAGCTCATATAACTCCAGATCCATATAATTTAGGAATTAACTCTTTTTTTATGATGAAAGAAGAGAGTCTACGGTTTGTAACGCTGTATTGAATGTTCATGTAGTCCTAAAACTCAATATCCTGTGTGTATTCCTGAATTTGTTCGGGTTTTGTTTTTTCTTGTTTGGGTGTCGATGAAGCGCTGGCCTTGGCCTCCGGCAAGGTTTTTTTCCCTTCCCCAAGGATGCAGAATTTCCCTTTTTTCCATGTTCGCACTTTGTTCCAGCTTCAGCTGTCATTAAAGTGCTATATAAATCAATGTATGCTATTGTATTTTGTACAGCCGCCCCCATTTCAAGCTCAGATACCTCCAGACCCATATAACTTAGGAATTAACTGTTTTTCTGATGGAAGAAAAAGTCTAAGGTTTTTAAGGTTGAATTGAATGTTGATGTAGTCCTAAAACTCAATATTCTGTGGGTCCTGCAATTTGAGTGAAAATGACAAAAACCCTGGCACTGGAGTGGACACATTTTTGCACATCATCTGGCAGTGAATGAGTTAATGTTTTTTTGCCATAGTCCTGAGGGTAAAATGAAAAACACACCCCCTTACTCATAAGTTTTGCAGTCTGATGGATTTCCTGTTTTTTGTTTCGTTTCCGCTCCGTGCCGTGCTAGAAGCTCCATTCCGTCCCCTCCCTATGCTCCACCCCTAACCACTGTTCTTTTTGTTTTTTGGTGGTGGTGGTGGTGGTGGGGGGGGGGGGGTCACCAGGCTCCAATGAGGCACCTCTGGCCCTCTCCCTACATATGTCCTCGGAGGCTAATTAGATCCAGGGCACTCATGTTACTGCCTGCCTTCTTGTGCCATGAGGAGATAGAGGACAGAAGGGGGAGGTTGTGTGGGTGGAGGATGGCCCAGGGCGGGGAGGGGGGAACGGGGGGGAGGGGAAAAAGGGGAAGGCAGTGGGAAGGTTACTTTTTTTCTTTTCTTTTCAAGAAGTAGAGACCTTCAGAATCGGCAGCTTTTTTCGCTTTGGCGACGGCCCTGAAGATATGATATGAATAAAGATCCATATTTTTTTTTGTAAGTTTGTATGAAGGGGTTAAATATGAGGAGAGTAAATTTTGGAGGTGAGAGACAGAGGGAGGTGCGACTGAGGTTGAAGTAGGAAATATGACAGCTCATGGACTTCGGGCCGAGAAGTGGTGATTTTGGCGATGCGTTTACCTGCTGAAACGGAAGGAAGACCGCAAGCCAGCATGGCTTCGGGCATGTCCTTTATGATCGCTCTGCTTTGCTTCGGCAGTTTGTTGTCAACTGTCACCTGGTACTTGATTGACGATGAGAGGTACGTCTGTCTCAGGGTTGACTAGTCACTTCCTTTTTATTATGTTCCGGATTTTGACGGAGAGATGCTTGTTTTGATATTTGTAGAGCTTTAAAGAAAGAAAAAAAGGGGAGAGGTCAAATATAACAGCAATATAACAATATGACGAATCATTCGCTGTCTATTCTAATAGGAAAATGATTTTTTTCCCCTGCTTAGTCAATATTTCAACTTTATTTTCTCTCCAAAATTGATTTTCCTATTGTTTTAGATTTTAACCAAACATAAATTTTACATATTTTTTTTCTCATGTTTTTACTTTGTTTCCTCAAAACGTTCTGCTCACTTTCCCATAATCTTATTTTGTTAATATTCAATCAAGCATCAATATTTTTTACTGGAAAAAGTTATTGGAACATCCAGATTTTTCCCCTCAACCTTCTGCCATATTTTGTAACCTGAATGCCCTCACATATAACAGCTTTTTGAATGCACTTTGGAAAATTCACCAAATAATCTATGTCACAAAAGAAATATGCTGGATGTGAATTCGTAGAAAAAATACCAAACACAAACTACATTTTGCACAGCTCAGATGCAGGTAGTGAGAACCTGATATCATTGTAGTATACTTCCCACAATAGGCTAACTATTTACAGTGACTGTTTACAGAGCGTATTGCGAAGTGGCCGAAAGCAGATTTGCCGGAGTTGATGTACGTAAAACATGAGCAAAATAATAACAAAAAAATGCAGTGACACAATGAATGTTTACTCAAATGCTTTTAGAATCCATTTTGAGTACATCCTGAAGTACAATAAATAGTGCTTAAAGGGGAATAGGCGGTTATTTTGCCTTTGATAGAATTGTTCCATCCATCCAGTGACACACAAAAACGAAAAGCAAAATAATTTTGGGAAATTAATTTTGGGGATACATACTTTTCGCCTTACACACTGTCTGGGAACCAATTAAGTTCGTAAGCCAAGGTATCACTGTACTGTAGTGTAGCAGATGAGGAGCAAAAGGAAGATTCTTATTACAAGTACTGGTCATAATATTTGTATTCAAATACATCACAAGAAGAAATAACTATTTTGTGTTTCCACAGTGCAGTGAGTGCCTACAAAGTGCCCCCTTTAAAGAAAAATGCCCCTGAGCCCTCTGGCTTTTGTAAAGGCTGTAGGTGAGTAAGTGAGCTTGCACAAGTGGCCCCTCAATCCACGCCGCCATTCAGTTTTATTTGTTTTTTTTTTTTCCCCCCCCAGTCAACTTTATTTGTGGCCTTCGTGTCCGTCCTTTGTCGCAGGGAAGTGATTGACAACGTGATGAAGCGTTACCCTGAAAACTGGATGAAAAACGTGTCGAACCACCGAGCATTTACGTAAGGCAAACTGGCGGCTTGTAGAAACACCCCATGAGTCGTGCACACAAACAAAGCTAACGACTAGCATCACAAGCTAATGTGAGGAAAAACGTTTTTTTTTTTCCGGTTTCGCAGGTACAATCTCAGTCGCTCCTGTCGTGGTTATGAGAGGGCCATCGTCACACAGGCCAACACGCCCGTGGGAACTAAGATTCAATACGATGGAGAAAAGCGCAGGATCCTACAGGTGACGCCGGACATTTTTAAAATCTTCATCAAGGTAATAAGCACACTGCAAGCATTTGTGAATTGCTAAATAACCTATACTGGATTTTAACATGAATTCACTCCACCCTTACCTTCACTCGTGTCAACTTTCAGGATCATCCGTTTGGCAACAGGTCGTTCGACACGTGCGCCGTGGTCGGCAATGGAGGCATCCTGATGGACAGCGGCTGTGGGAAAACTATCGACTCCGCTCAGTTCGTAATCAGGTGCAATCTACCACCTTTGAGCGATGAGTACAGCGAACACGTCGGCGTCCGGACGGACCTCGTTACGTCCAACCCCAGCATCATCAAGGAAAAGTAAGTATGGCAACACATCATCATGACACACCCACCAGACCGTAAATCTTAGGACCGTGGTACCTTGGCTTTCGAACTTTCCGATAGGAAACCATTAAAATGAGAATAATTCGTTCCCAGGTCCCCATAAAACATAATTTTCTACTTTCTAATTTTCTAAGCCTTAAAACTACACAAAATATACCTTATTTTATGTATAATAAATGTGCAATGGTATTAAAATTAAAGAAATAAACTGTACTGTATAATAAAGTGGTTTTATTTACCTTTTTGATGGTCGATAGCTTGATGGAATGGAGTGGCCGGTTTCATCAGCATGACACACTTGATGAGGAACGTAACCTTCTTTCACATCTTGAGGAATGATCCCTTATAGGTGCTTTCTCTGTGATAATTTTATCTCGTTCCTCATCAATTGTGTTCTGTTTATCTGGGTCGATAGCTTTTTGCATCAAGTGTACAAATGGCTTGCGCGGGTTGTTTGTGGAGCCTGATTGATGGGATATTTAAACCTTGCAATTTACACTCTGCCTTTGAACAATCAAAGTTGAAACTCTCACTGTCGTCTGACTGTCTCTTTAATGTTTAAACCACCCCCCCCCATCACTGCTGCGTTATTGACCAATCATGTGGCTTTAACCAAAGACTGGGGGCGGGGAATAGAGGACAAAAACAGTCGGCTGCCATTTTGTTGTTATAAGAACGGGCTAGTTCACGAACGACACATCACTCATTGAGGCAGCTCCGTGTGTAACCCGAAAAAAGTTCATATGCCAAAGTAAAATTTTCTTAAATTTAACGTTCATAAACATAAAAGTTCGTAAGCCAAGGGGTTCGTAAACCGAGGTGTCTCTGTATATAAGTTTAAAACCAAGTTAGCCGTTGTTAGTGTGTTAGTGTTTAAACTTATCAATTGTCAGCCAAATTAAATCTTCTGTATTTGTCAGCGAGCTAGCTAGGTCGCGAGCTAGCTAACAGGCGACCGGGTTAGCAGGCGAACTTGCCCGCAAGCGACCTAGTTCGCTAGCTAGCAAGCACCAATTAATTGGAGTTTGAAAACTCAGTTCATCAATACGAAAGAGGATTAGTGTCACTTAAGAAAAAAAACAAGGTTGGCAATATTCTCACGTTAATCTCAGAATTCTGACTTTAATCTCAGAATTCTGAGATTAAAGTGAGAATCTTGCCAACCTTATTGTTTTCTTCACTGTCCCTCATCCTTTTTCGTACGTAAGCAACTCCAGTCATTTTGAAGAGTTCTAATTCGTCCCCCCGGTTGGTCCTACCTCCCCCAGATACGACTCACTGATGGGACGGCGACGGAGTTTTGCGGAGAGACTCCAATCCTACGGGAAGGCCCTAATCCTCCTTCCAGCCTTCAGCTTCGGTTTCAACACGGCGCTATCAATGCGGGCGGCTTACACCATGGAAGATTTCGCTAGCACGACTCACCCAGTCTTCTCCAACCCGGACTACTTGCGCAATCTTTCCGATTTCTGGAACATCAGAGGACTCAAATCCCGCCGGCTCAGCACGGGCATCATGATGGCCAGTTTGGCTTTGGAGCTGTGCTCCAACGTCCACCTGTACGGCTTCTGGCCCTTCACCCACCACCCACACGGACTGTACGCGCTGACCAATCATTACTACGATGACAGGAAGGTCAACATCAGGTTTCACACCATGCCGGTAGAGTTTGACCTGCTGCTCAAGCTGCATAGCGAAGGAGTGCTCAAGCTTCACCTTGGGGATTGCTCAGCCAGTAAAAGGAAAAACTAAACTAAACACTCAAGACTTTTGGGGGGGGATTATTTATTACTGCGCGTCATCCAATTTGAGTGTGGATTTTTTTTTTTTTTGGGGGGGGGAAAGTAATTCTCTTCCCAAAACGTACATTTTTATTTTTTTATCACAAATGTTGAACTCTTTTTTTGAACAGAAACAGAAGTATTTGAAAGTTATCTTTTTCAACATTACAGTGATACCTCGGTTTAGGAACCCCTTGGCTTACGAACCTTTCAGTTTACGAACGTGAATCATATTCATAACTGGATGAGTAACAAGAAAGCAGCTTCTGCAAATCTGAAGCTGTAGTTTTGATTCGAGAGCAAAGCAAGACATCCTGGCGTGACATCACAAACAAAGGGGCGGGACCTTCTGAAACTCAGCATCTCCGAGGTCATTTTGAAGTCGTTTTGGGACACTTTAACTCATTTTTATTGGTGTTTAGCATTTGACTGAAAATATCAGCTTGCGTGTTTTGGGTATTTGTGATGCTATAAAACGCTTTTCCTGACATCAGTTAGGAAACAAAAAAAAATTATGTCGGTTGTCCTTTAACTGGGGTGAATAAAACTCCTCTTTTGACAATGCGGAATTAACATTCCTAAACATGTTAGTTATTTATTGGCTAATCTTGCTGCTATCTAGCTATCTATTAGTTATTTATTGGCAAGCTAATCTCGACATCTAGCTGGCTATCTAGCTAGCTATCTATTAGCTAGCTAGCTAGCTCTCGAGCTGGTTTTCTGTTAGTTATTTATTGGCTAGCTAATCTCGCTATCTAGAGCGCTCTCTAGCTGGCTACCTTGCTACATATCTATTTACTAACTAGCTATCTAGCTGGCTACCTCACTAAGCTATCTGAATCAGAATCACTAAGCTATCTATTAGCTATCTAGCTGGCTACCTAACTAGCTATCTATTTGCTTTCTATATGCTATCTATGAGCTATATATCTCGCTAGCTATCTATTAGTTATCCATTAGCCAGCCACTTTCTATCTATTTGAGTTATTCCAGGCTAGTGTCTAGCTGGCTATCTTCTTGTGCCGGTCCCAAGCCCGGATAAATACAGAGGGTTGCGTCAGGAAGGGCATCCGACGTAAAAGCTTGGCCAAAAAAACATGCGGATCAAACCTCTAAAGATGGAGGACACTGATTTGCTGTGGCGGCCCCTTGAAGGGAAAAGCCGAAAGGAAAAGAAGAAGAAGCATCATACAAGTGTAATGATAAGTTCACAAATTTCCAACACTTTCTCCTCTCCTCAACAGGGCGCAGATGATACATATCCAGCTAGCTATTTGCTATCTAGCAAGCTATATATAGCTATCAAGCTGATTTGTAACAGACAAGGAGACAGAATGAACTTAACACAACTAGCTAGCTCTCTAGCTAACGAGCTATTAGCCATCTATGAGCTATGCTATTAGCCTGCAATATTTTAACCTAACAATTTTTGGTAACCTAACACTAGCTAGCTTTCCAACTATTTCAGTTACTTCCGGGTTGAGTGAATGCTAGCACGTGGAGCTGCCGCTGCTCACCCACAGAAAAAAATATCCCTTGACTGTAAAGTGACCTTGAGAGTTATGAAAGGCGCTTATAAATACAATGTATTATTATTATTATTACAGTATTAATATTATTATTTCTAGTTTTTCATCTTCAAATACAGCAATCATCACCGTAATATAACAAAACTAGCTTAACACTTGTATTCTTTGGTGTTTTCCATTTATTTTTCTTAAAAAAATAAGTCTTTTTAACATGCATCTCAAATATACCCATTACAGAATATATATAGTATATAAAAAACTTGGCAAGTAACTTGAGTAACATGTATTTTTAAAGGCATAGGAAAAACACATTTTGGAACAAAGACTTTCTTTTTCTTTTTTGTTTTGTTTCTTTGTCACGGAAGCAAAAGAATGCAGCTTGGCCACATAACATTGTTTGACTGACACCTGCTTCTGTGACAGGATTTCCTCCAAATGTAAAAAAAAAAAAAAAAAATCCACAAGATCAGTGTGGGCTTGTGTTTTTTTTCTTTTTTTTTTTTTAAATATTGCTTGGCGCCTCTTGTGTCTGGATAAAATGATAATCTGTTTTGCGTACTTGTTCGCTACCGTAGATAGCGACAGATGCGGGACCTGAAATATCACATGCTTGAGTAGATAGAGCGCTATCAATAGATTTAGCGATGGGAATGCATGCAGCTTGATGCTGGTCACTGAGGAATTATTAAACTTGGTCCCACAAGTGAAGGTATGAGGGAGACAACAGTGATGAAACGTCGGTGGACGGTAGGGGGCCGTCACCCCATATCGCCCCCCTTCATCTGCACACCACTGGAGTCTTTCGATCAGGGGTGTCAAACTTTTTTTTTTGCCACGGGCCACATTTTAGTTACGGTTTCCTTTCGAGTGACGATATGAATTCGGGGAAACCATTACAATGTTGCATCTCTTACACATATTACACACAGAATGCACAATAAATTAATGAATAACTAGTTTTCAAATCTGGAGTCAAGAATAATGACTCATATTGTGGTTTAAATATGCCAATTTCAAATTTTGGTTCGGACTTTAGTAAGCATGATGGAATTTCACAAGTTTAATTTGGTTACATGGGCCGAATAAAATGATGTGGTGGGCCAGAATTGGCCTCCGGACCTCAACTTTGACACACCTCCAAATTTGAACCATTCGTCAAAAAAAGAAAATACACACCAAAAAAAAAAAATCATTTGGGGTGAATTTGTGAGGACCCTTCTGAAACTTTAACAGATGCATATATAGACTCTCTCGAACCCTTTAGAATGAAAAACCGGTGAGGACCGGCCAAAAGGTCCTCACTTGTCAAAAATGTCCTCACTACGTATGGTATAAAATGTTAGTGGTCCTCACAAGACTAGTAATACAAACACACACACACCTTCGCGAAATATTGCTGCGTTTTCAGGTTTTGAGGCCTATTCGAGGCATTCAAAAAAAGCAATTCTGCCATCCGTGCTCTTTTAGCTCGGAGGGTACCTGAACGCACCTTCTTTGGAACGGATGTACGGTAAATCATCACCTGCAAACCCCGCATTGTAATCTTTAGCTGACACTGACTGCTATTGAAAACCGGGCCTGAACGGTCGCCTTCACTTTTTCGGCGGGTGAAATCCACTCATGCTTGACTGCTTTTGATTTGCATTCGCCCAAGCGTTGATGCTATGCAAACACAAGCTCGTTTGGGGGCATTCTGATGCCATGTGGCATTCGGGCGAGTCATCTTTAGTAATTTTTTTTTACCCTGTCCCTTACGAAGTTTTAGCCCCAGATGGTTGATAAATTCCTTTTTACTTGAGTTGATAAAACAATACACTGCCCTTTATCTTGTACATTTTACAATTTAAAACACCATGACCAATACAACTCACACAGTCTAACTCATTCACTGCCAGACATGTGACAAAATATGTCCCGCCAATGCCAGGGTTTTTGTCATTGTCATTCAAATTATTCTTATCCAAGAGGCTTCGTCAGCAAACTAGTCTTTTGCTGGTAGTTTCGGCCCTATATATATATATATATATATATATATATATATATATATATATATATATATATATATATATATATATATATATATATATATATATCCCTACTGTCCAGACGTGGCAGTGCCAGACTCTGCTATGATTGGTCTCTGCTCTCAGGTTGGGGGGAGCAGAGGACTACTCTCTGCGGCAACACTGCCTGAGTAATAGGTCTACGACTGGCCTGATTGCCCCATTTGCTCTGGTATGACCTCATCAGCATAACTAATCCTATGTTGCCAAAAAAGACTGTTGTACGAACGATCCTAATTGAACCCCACCCCACCATGGCGATTTAGTGAAGGATTTTAGTTGACTTTAGTTCTATCGGATAAGAAGCGAAACGTCCGACACCTTCAAAGAGGTACAGATGATGGCTGAAGCAACCTTTTCATCGATGGACCACCCTTGTACAACTGAGAGCTTACAGACGTATTCAATGCAGCGTTAAAAACCTTAGACTCTTGTCTTTCATCAGAAAAAAAGAGTTAATTCCTAAATGATATGGGTCTGGAGTTATATGAGCTTGAAATGAGGGCGCTGTCCAAAATACAATGCAATACTGTAGATACATATTGGTTTATATCGCGCTTTAACAACAGCTGTAGCTGGAACAAAGCGCTAACATGGAAAAAGGGGAATGCTGCCCTTTTGTGGAAAAGAAAAAAAAACATTAGCGGAGGCTATGGCCATTGCTTTATCAGCACCCAAGCATGAAAAAAACAAAACCCGAACAAATTCCGGAATGGCGCTCTACGTCATATTTTCAATTCCGGAATATATTTGCTAATGGCAGTGAATGAGTTAACCCAGTTCTACAGTTTCTGTACACTTTGTTGGGGTTTAAAAAAATAGCAGGTAAAAAACCCATGTAATAAAAACAGCCACCTGCTTGTTATTGTGGTCGTTGTTTTAAATCCCAACAGACACCGTAGAAAAAAGAAAGACAAGTGACTTTTACCCAAAAAAAAGTTGGTCGTTTGGGGTAAGCATGGCCACCGCATTCCAACGTTTGGCACGGATAAAAAGTCACACAAAACAGTGTTTGGTCTCGTTTTTTAAAAAAAAATGGCTTGGACCCCTCAGAGTTTCACAAGAGCTTGGATCAATATGAACACTTCGGATCCATCGCAGGTGCTGCGGGAAGCAATTGTCGAACTTGGACTGCAATAATCACATCGTCCAACAGAGGGCAGTCAGTTCACAGGCGTCAGAGAACAAGAAACTGGGAAGATGTGCGCCGTGTTGCTTCGGGACAAACAAGCGGAAGACACCTTTGGGATCGGACAAACGCGCACTGAGACATGAGACAAATGTCAAAAACACACAAAAGGGGACACGAGACGTTGATTCCTTCGCTTGACGAGAAAAATATTCACTGGAAACCACAAAATGATCCACTACTTCTAATTTCCCCATCTGTATGTTACTTAGTGAACGCTGGCGTCAATGGCTGCCGCTGCTCAACCACGGAAAAAAAAGTTGTTATCCCGTGAGTGTAAAGTGTTTTGAAAGGCGCTTAGAAATCAAATGCAGTGATACCTTGGCTTACGAACTTAATTGGTTCCCAGACAGATGTGTAAGGTGAAAAGTGTGTATCCCAAAATATAATTTCCCATAGGAAACCATTTAAATGAGAATAATCCATTCCCAGGTCCCCATAAAACACAATTTTCAACGAAATAAGCCTTAAAACTACACAAAATATACCTTATTTTATGTATAATAAATGTGCTATGGTATTATAATGAGAGAAATAAACTGTACTGTATAATAAAGTCGTTTTATTTGCCTTTGTGATGGTCGTTGATGGCGTGATGGAATGGAGTGGCCGGTTTCATCATTAGCATTAAACACTTGATGAGGAACGTAGCCTTCTTCTTTCATCATCTTGAAGAATGATCCCTTGTAGGTGGTTTCCCTGCGATAATTTTATCTCGTTCCTCATCAATTGTGTTCTGTTTAGCTGGGTTGCTAGCTTTTTGCATCAAGTGTACATATGGCTTGTGCTGGTTATTTGTGGGGCCTGATAGATGGGAATTTTAACCTTGCAGTCTACACACTGCCTTTGAACTATCAAAGTTGAAACGAGTCCAAATTTCACTGTTTTCTATCCATTTTGTCACTCTCTGTCGTCTGCCTGTCTCTTAAATGTTTAAACCACCTCCCCTCACTGCTGTGATCTTGACCAATCACGTGGCTTTAACCGACGACTGGGGGCGGGGAATAGAGGACCAAAACAAGCCGGCTGCCATTTTCTTGTTAGAACTGGTTCGTTCGCGAACGACACGTCACTCATTGTGGCAGCTCCGTGTGTATCCCGAAAAATAGTTCTTATGCCAAGGTCAAATTTTCATACATTTAACGTTCGTAAACTGAGGTATCACTGTACTGGCATTTTGTTTCTTTTCATTTTTAACATGGCGTCATTGCGATTCAAATCAGGCTAGGATCCGGATTGTGTTCGACAATTGACCCTCTTCCATTCCAAATGACAGGTAACAAGGACAAGCATTAGGGAATGAGACACATTTGACAATAATAGCCCAGACAAGCTGCATCGTCTTATACACAATAAAAGGTTTGTCCAGCTCGTAGGATTTCTCAAAGGCAGGAGTTTTCAAACTTTTTGGCTCTAGGGGACACTTTTTTTTTTCCTCCAGACCCACTCATGATCCCATCACGATTTAAACAGAACTACGAGGTCAGCGGTGGAATACATTTGAACACCATTGCTACTCATCTATAGTCAGTGAATGGATTAAGTCTTGAATACATTAAAGGAATATCCATATCCATCCATTTTCTAATCCGCTTATCCCCGTGAGGTATGCGGGTGTGCTGGCATCTATTCCAGCCGTCTTCGGGTAGGAGGTTAGATACCCTGCATTGTTTACCAGCCAATCGCAGGGCAGACCCTTAAACTATTCACATTCACACTTAGTGATACTTTGGAGCGGCCAATCATACTCCTATGGATGTTTTTGGGATGTACCCATCAGCGGAAACCAGAGTACCTGGAGAAAACCTACATTTTGTTTTCAAACACCAATAGTTCTCAAAGCATTTTTGTTGTTGTTGAAAATATTTTGTAATTAGCTCATTCACTGCCAGACATGTGCAAAATGTGCCTACTACAGTGCCAGGGTTTTTGTCATTTTCACTCAAATTGCAGGACCCAGAGAATGTTGAGTTTTAGGACTACATAGCTATCTCAATAGCTATAGATATATATATAGATATATATATAGCTATTTGAGTCATGAAACATATCAGCTATCTAGCTATCGATTAGCTAGCGAGCTAGCTTTCTATCTATTTGCGTTACTTTTGGGTTGAGTGAACGATGGCGCGTGTGGCTGCCGCTGCTCACCCACCGAAAAAAAATGTATCATGTGACTGTAAAGTCACTTTGAAAGGCGCTTGCAAATGAAATGTATTATTATTTTTATGAACATTCAATTCAGCGTAAAAACTGTTTGTCTTTTTTCATCAGAAAAAAGAGTTAATTCCTAAGTTATATGGGGTTGGAGTTATCTGAGCTTGAAATGGGGGCGGCTGTACAAAATACAAAACAATACATCTTGATTTAGATAGCGCTTTAACAACAGCTGAAGATGGAATGAAGTGCTAACATTGATAAAAGGCAAATGCTGCTTCCTTGTGGAAAGGAAAAAACATTGCCAGAGGTCTGACCAGCGCTTTATCTGCACTCCCTGTTAAAAAAAAACAAAAAAAAAGACAAAACCCAGAACAAATTTGGGAATGGCGCTCTGTCCACGTCATATTTTCAATTCCCGAATGAATTCGGGAATGGCAGTGAATGAGTTAACCAGTGTTGCAGGCCTCATGATCAGGCCGACACCCCTTCAAAGGACCCCCCGGAAAAATACGTGTCCCCTGAAAGTCCCCAAAAGGTTTGGAAACACCCGCGTAAGGCACTAGTGGTTTTGACTGGAGTCTGGACACTGCATACGCATGGTGGTTAAATCCATACCGAGGGTTTTCCCTCCCCTGATTTGCTGCTGCTGCTACTGCTGCCCCCGCCGCTGCTCCCGCCCCCTTTGCCGTGCTTGAATCTGTGCTTGCGTTCTTTGTGAGCTTGAGTCTGGATAATGTTGCTCTGGGGTTTGTCGTCCTGGCTGTCGGCGAGCTGCTCCTCGGCGCGGTGCTGCTGACTGTAGGCCTGAATGGCGGCCTCCAGTTGGTCGTGGGCCTGCTGGATCATGTCCTTGTTGATGGCCACCCGGGCCTCCCCCCCAGTAGGGAAGTTGTCTTCGTTGCTACCGAATTGCTGCTGCTCTTCCTGGGCGATGTTTGCCCGATTCTGCTTGCAAGCCATCTTGGCGTTACTCAGGTCGGTGTAGGGCATCTGCTCCGGTTTCACCACGATGTTGTAGCCGGGCGGCGCGGACGGGGTGTTCCAGGAGAAAGGGTAGCCGACGTAATCGGCCGGTCCGTCGCCTCCGGCGTCGCCTTCGGATCCCGCCTCCGGTCCGGCGCCGCCGACCGAGCCCTCGCCGCCCACGTTGGTACCCAGCAAGCCCAGCTGGTACTCGTCGTCCGGCGGCGGGCAGCGGCGCCGGCGTAGAATGTCGCAGATGGAGCCGATGCCCAAGTGGAGCATCTCCCAGACGTTGAGCGTCAGGCATAGGACGGTGACGCCGTACATGATTCGCAGGAAAATGGTTTTCTCCGTGGGGCGGGACACGAAGCAGTCCACGCTATGCGGGCAAGGCTTCCCCGAACAAACGAAGACGGGCATCACGCGGAAGCCGTACAGCAAATACTGACCCGTGAGGAAACCCGCCTCCAGCACCGTGCGGCTTACCAGTTGCAGAACGTAAACCCGCATCAGCCCCTCGTCCCGAATTCGCGTGCGACCGTCGTGTCGGATTTTGGGTCTTGGGGTAGGTTGCAACGGATCGCGAGGCCTTTTGGGAGGCTCCATCTCCGGGACCTCGTAGATCATGGGATCGTCCTCGCGATCCTCCTCCGTCTCCTCGATACCGCGGTGCTGTCGCGCCCCGAAGCAGATTTTCCGGGGCTTCCTGTGGGTGTAACCCCCTCCCCCGGTGGTTCTGACGGCGGCGGCGCCGGCTCCTCCCTTGGCTTCATCCAGCCGGGCGATCTTATTGACGGCGTAGCCCATGTACATGAGCGACGGCATCGCCACCAGGATGATCTGGAAGACCCAGAAACGAACGTGCGAGAGCGGAGCGAAGGCGTCGTAGCAGACGTTCTCGCAGCCTGGCTGCCCCGAGTTGCACACAAACTTGCTCTGCTCGTCGTAGTAGATCGACTCCCCGCCGACGGCCGTGAGGACGATCCGGAAGACGATGAGCACGGTGAGCCACAGCTTCCCCACGAAGGTGGAGTGGTTGTGGATCTCCTCCAGCAGCCGCGTGAGGAAGCTCCAGCTCATGGTGTCGCTGGACAGTGGGGCAGACAGTGTCCCTCTCTCACCTGTTCACAGACTCTGGAATGGGGAAGGGGGACACAAATCAGGACCAATGAGGACACTCTTTGTAGCATTTCACATTCTGTAATTTCACTCTCTGTTTACACAAGTAAACAAACACGCGACTATGAGCAATATAGATAGCGCTAATGCTAGCGCTAACCCAAGGCGAAAGCTGTCAGGGCTGCTCAAAGCCACAGAAAATGCGGTTAGCATCGCAGCTAAAACAACTGAAACACATTTTACAATAGTAATTTCAATATTTTCACTTCGGTTGAAATGCAGGTGTCTAATTTAAAGCCCAGGGGCCAAATCAGGCTCTGCAGAGTATTTCCTATACCCTGCTAGAGTCAACATAATCGATTTTCATTGCTGCTACATTGGATGGAGGTACACAAAAGAAGACCAATGAAGACACTCTGTAGCATTTTACATTCTGTAACCTCACTCTCCATTTGCACATGTAAACAAACATGCGGCTGTGAGAAATCAAGCTAGTGCTAATGCTAGCGCTAACCTAATGCGAAAGCTGCGGTTAGCTTCGCGGCCAAAACTACGCTGCGACTGAAACGCATTTTTCAGCAGCAATTTGAATATTTTCACTTTGTTAGAGACGCAGGTGTCCAATTCAAACCCCGGGCTCGGCGGAGTATATTTTTTTGGCCCACTAGAGTCAACAAGTTCTAAACAAAATACATGGCTCTGAGAAATCAAACTAGCGCTAATGCTAGCGCTAACCTAGCGCGAAAGCTGTCAGTGCCGCTTGAAGCCACAGAAACTGCGGTTAGCATTGCGGCTAAAACAACTCAAACACAGCAGTAATTTGAATATTTTCAATGTGGTTGAGACGCATGTTTCAAACTCAAAGCTCGTGGGCCAAATCAGGCTTGTCAGAGTATTTTCTTTGGCCCACTAGAAAAATAATAATACATTGCAGTTATAGGCGCCTTTCATAACTCTCAAGGTCACTTTACAGTCACAGGATCAGTTTTTCTGTGGATGAGCAGCGGCCGCCACATGCGCCAGCGTTCACTCAACTCGGAAGTAACTCAAATGGATAGAAAGTTAGCTAGCTAGCTAATAGATAGCCAACAGATAGCTAGCTAATAGATAGCCATGATTGTTGACATTGATGGTGCCCAATCATTTTTTTAGAATAGGCTACTAATGTTGTAGATGGAGGTGCTTGCTACCTGGTGCCCACAGTCACTATCTTTGGCTCAGCTAGCTAATAGATAGCTAGCCAGCTAATAGATAGCAAATAAATAGGTAGCGAGATAGCCAGAAAGGTAAATAGATAGCTAGATACATTCAATCGGAAGAGAAAAGACAAAACAACCTATATTATTCCATTCGTTCCGAGTCAAAAAAGTATTTTTAATCGATGCTACATTGCTACAAATTTAGATTGCCATTTTAGCAGCAGTTTTACGTTATAAAAATGTTACGTCGCCATACTAGCACTCTGAAAAACCTTAAACACAACATGTCCAGTGCTGAAAATAAGTTTGTCTCTGCCTGGTTTAAGACGTTTTTAGAGGTGAAGTCATAATTCTATCATTAAACACGCCCCACCACCCCCAACGTGAAACCTTTATGGGATCTGTTGCTCCTTCTAGCATAAACAGGATGCAGCGAAAAGCTCTGTGTCATTTTGAGGCTGCTGTCAAGTCGCCTCTTAAAGGAATTAAACACTGCTGGAAAGAGGATATTGCTATTAAAATAAAATAAATAAATAAATAAAAGCAGCGCCAAGGAGGAAAGGAAATAATCCAAATCGGGAATTTCCGAGGCCCCAAACACACACGTGCGCACTCACACGTTCTATCTTTTTTTTTTTAAATGCATTTATTTATTTTTTTTGGAAGCAATAAATCCTCTTAGCGAGCCGTCTTCTGTATTAGTTTGCGAGGTAAATGTCATTTTGCCACGTTGCGCTATTGCCAAGCGAAGTCTGGAAAGAACGGGATGCGTTGACGACGTGGATTATTTCACAGTTTTCGGGGATTCTCCGAACCGAAGCAGCCGCGTCAGCAGTTGTCGGATACAAACCGTCAAACTTGCATCGAAACGCAAACAGCGGGTGAGCGAAATATGACAGCGGTGCAAGAGTTTTCTTTCTCCCGTAGAGGATACGGTTTATTGCTAATGGCAGTGGTAAGGAAAATCGTAGTTGAATAGTGGCGGGGATTAAAAAAAAAAAGGGGGGGGGGGGGGGCTGTCATCTTTTGCCAGCAAATTGGTAGCTTCGCGAAGCATTCAAGTAGGAAATACACCAGTCACTGCTTACAAAGGTTCAAAGCCTCAGATAGAATTTGACTGCAGACCGCTAAAATGGTTGCACATCATTTTGTTTCATAGCGCAAATTTGAGTGGTTCGCTAAGGTTGTTTAACTCATTCGCTGCCATTTACGAATTTATTAAATTACAGTCAAACCATGGTTTTCAACCATAATCCGTTCCAGAAACCTATTTGGTTGAAAACCGAAACGTTTCCCATTATAATCAATACGTCTTTTAAAGCTCTCAGTCGTACAGGAGTGGTCCATCGATGAAAAGGTTTCTTCAGCTGTCATCTATACTTCTTTGAAGGTGTCGGACGTTTTGCTTCTTATCCAAGAAACTTCGTCAGCAAACTACAGTCTAACTGGTAGTTTCGGCCCTATATATATCCCTACCGTCCAGACGTGGCGGTGCCTGACTCTGCTATGATAGGTCCCTGCTCTCAGGTTGCGGGGAGCAGAGGGCTCCACTGATTGCTCCTGACTAACGACTGGCCTGATTGCCCTCTTTGCTCTGGTATCACCTCTTCAGCATTGCTAATCCAATGTTGCCTAGAGCAGGCTGTTGTACGAACAATCCAAATTGAACCTCACACCACCATAGCGGTATAGTGACAGATTTATCTGTTTTATGAACATCGCTTCTTTTACTCCCCTTTCAAGCCATTTATGTTCTTTCGCTAAGATTTTAACCTCATTGTCGTCAAATGAGTGGTTGCTAGCTTTTAGGTGCATATGTACTGCCGATTGAGGCCCACTAGTATTATCCCTGCGATGTTGATAATTATTATTATTATAATCAATGTAATCACTGTCTGCTTTTTTATCGTGATTGAACAATACAAACAAACACACCTGCTCACTACACGAGGATAATGTGTTGGTTACATTGAGACGCGACACAAGGATATGATGTATACGCTGTCACGGTTTGCAAGGTGGTGATGGTTGTGGATCCCAAAAAAGCAGGCAGGAGGAAGCAGCAGGATGTATTTGACAAATTGCATTAAAATAAAGTCAGCAGGACCAAAATCTAAAACATCAAAGTCATCTGAAGAGAAAGGTACAAAGTATCAAAGAAAATCATGAGTAAAAATCTGCCAAGATGAAACAAACCTGACAGGGTGTAACAAACACATTCAAAGTACAATGACCCGACACCGAATGGTCGTGCCGGGAGTCCTTTTGACTGTCACTGATGAAGACGACCAACACCTGTGCAACTGTGGGCGGGGCAGACAGAGGAAGAATACATCCCTGTATAATGTGTTAGATTATCTGTTGCTAAAACTCAATATTCTGTGGGTCCTGGAATTCGAGCGCCAATGACAAAAACCCTGGCACTGGAGTGGACACATTTTTACACGTCTCGCAGTGAATGAGTTAATATGAGTCACTTTTCATAGAGGAAGAATATTTCCCGGTAGATTGTGTTAGATTATCTGTTTACATGTGTTGCTCCACCGTTAGCGTTCAAATATTCATTGCTCCAAGGCTTCTAAATACACAAAGCTTTTTTGTTTGATGTTTAGTTTGACTTCAAACTTCCAATTAGCTTGAAGCCTCTTTTTTGTGGCTAAATTGTTAAGAATTACACATCAATTTTGTCCGTTTGAGAAAATTTACCACTTTTCTGGAGTGAGGCAAAAGCCAAAGCCTTTTCTGTCTTAACGTCCTGGCTGACAAGTCGGGTAGAGAAAGAGGTGGTGAGGGAATGGGAATGGTTTTCAAGAATGTTTTCGACAGTAGCGTGTGCATCCATCACCGTGACCGTATAAGGACACGGCCGGGATGCCGCTGGAAGGAACATGTCAGGAATCGTTTACGTGTGCGCTCCCTCGGCTCGCACTGCCACGCTACACACTACAAGTTGCGAGTTGTGCACTCACACATACGCACTCACACACAGGGAGAATCCGCACTTGTACGTCATTGTCTTTCCAAATCGTCCTTTTTTTTTTACTGCAGGCCGCAAAAGGTTAAACGGCTCTTTTGATGTGCCGTATCCCCCTGCGCACAAAGTGACTGTTTGGGATGATATCGAATGGCAGGCAATTGGCGCTTTGATGTGTTTTAAAATGGCCGCATTTTTAAATTATGCAAATATTTCCTATCCACTGTCACATTTGAAACAGTGACTTAACTTGAGTCATTGCGACACATTCTCCAACAAGCTCACTGTTTTCTTCTCAGAAATAAAATTTTGCCTGTGTGTGCATGTATATATATACAGTAAAGTCTTGTTATATCGATATCGGATATATCGATAGTCCCGGTTATATCGATACTATTTCTATGCACGCACGGAGAAAATTACATGCAAACAGGGTCGGATATATCGATAGTCCCGGTTATATCGATATTTTTTCGGACTCCCTTGAATATCGATATAACGAGACTTTACTGTACTATATATACAGGTAACATCCGACTTACAACCGGCTCGACTTACGACCACTCGTACTTACAACCACGACCTCCAAACCCTATTTTTAAAATTTTAATTCTACGCCTGGCACCGCAACACGCTAGCAGGCCGGCAACATGAACGACAATTTCGTGTGTGTACAGAAAATGAGGACAACAGGATGGTTAAACATGAACGACAGTATTCTCAGATGTGTAATAGCACCTCCCGACCAAAGGAGGCACTGCAGCCATTCATGCTCGCCTGCTATTTTGAATACAATACTTTATACAACCTGGCTCTTTGCTTTCACATCCTATTTGCATTTGTGTGAGCTTTTGGGGACAGTCAGTGGCTAAAGAAGCTGTCTCAGCGCGTCAAGTTTGAGGCGATGTGAGTCAGCAACGCAACAGTAAGAACAACAACGTGACACAACAGCAACAGCGGTACTCTCATCGCTATGTGAACATCAATTTGCTCTCGCAGGCTTTGGTATGCCCAAACAGGTTGTCGCCGGGGTCAGCGTGGCGACGAGGAAGGTGATCCTGGATGGAGTCACCATGACGACACGGTGGGTAACAAGGATGAAACTCAAATACAGTGATACCTCGGTTTATGAACCCCTTGGCTTACGAACTTTTTGGTTTACGAACGTTACATTCATGAAAATTTTACCCTGGCACTGCGAGTGGCAGTGGGCCATTAAATACATGAGATGGAGCTGTGGTGACACAATATGCTTCGCATTGCACAGTTATTGCACGAAATGTGTATTAAAAAAATAGAACTTTTTGCCTCAAAACTATTTGTCTCGTTAAATATTTCAAATGCCTGCCAGGCTGTATTACATGCAGATATATGTACATATATATGCGCACTCTCGTTATGAATAGACGGGCAGCTGAGGGGCAGTGCGGATAATAAACGTGGTGCAAATGGTTCTTAAAAAAAACAATAACGAGTCCATGCCAGGCTAACGGCTTCATTAGCCTCGGCTTGAACTTGACTTGGGCCTGCAGAGCGTATTTTACAAAATGATGTTTAATAAGCTATTAGGAACAACAATTTGTTCACGTTCAAATGCGTCCACGTTGCTTCTATTTCAATTATGGTTCAATAAAATGTAAATTAGAACGTTTTTCTTCTCTGAATAGCATAACGTGCAGAAATCATCAATGCACTTTGTTAGCCAAACATGACTGTAAATAATCAAGTTAACCCGCTGCAAGGAGAAAAAAAACATTCCGAGAGGCCTCTTATGACGATAAACATCTCAGCTCTTAACACTATTTACCCGCCCGTTTCAAGTGAGTGCAAAAACTTCAACTCATCAGCATTGATGGTGATTACACATCAAGCTTGATGTCCCCAAAAAAGGGGGACGATGAACGAATGGCAACCACGAAAACCAAAACAAAACATCAAATTCCAAAAGAAATGAGCCGTGTCCTTTTCTAAGACACGAGGATGGCGCACGTGTGCGTGGTAGGAAAGTCAAAGTTGCCTCATTAACGCAGTCCGAAGGCAAAAGTGCCTCCATATGTTACGGGTGGGGTGGGGGGGGGGGGGGGGCAGCATCTGTGCCTTGGACTGTACGATACATGACACGAAAAGCCTTCCGTGATCCGCAAGAAGAAGCAAAGCGGGATAATACTCACTTAACTCCTTCCTTACTTACTCCACATCCCCCCCCCACACCACACCATTCAGCCGTCACCCCAAAGCAAACGATCCGTCCGCGAATGCGAGATGGCGAAAGCCGACGGACAGCATGAGAAGGAGGGCAGAGCGTTTTTGTGGCACTCGACAATGGGTGGAAGCCCCCCCCCCCCCCGCCCCCCCATCATCATCATCATCATATACGCAAAGTGGGTCACGGTTAGGGGTGGCGGAGGCGGGATCGGCCGGGATAAGGGTGGGAGTGTAAGGTTGGGAATGGGGTGGAGGCAGAGTGTTGCCTTGGCGAGGGTCAAAGGGCAACCCATGTTTGGAATAAGATCCAAGAAATATAAGCTACAGTGATACCTTGGATGGTGGTGGACCTGAAAAAAAGCAGGCGGGAGGGATTTGACATATTGCATGAAATAAAGTCGGTAAGAACAAAATCTCAAACAAAAAAGTCATCAGAACAAATAAGGTCCAAAGTAGCAAACAAACCCATAACAATGACCCGACACAAAATGGTCGTACCGGGAGTCCTTTTAACTACCACTGATTAAAATAACCAACACCTGTGCATTTGCAGGCGGGGACCTACAGTGCCACCTGTTGGTCGCAAACAGAAACGTGACATATCTGCTAGAACGATGAAAAAACAAAAAGCGCCACAGACATTGAAACATTTGAAACTGGATTCGGAAGTCTTTCATGTCTTGCCGCAAACGAAGCCGTCAGATTATCGGCCGTTATTAGCACATGAGAGTCATATCATAAATGTCAAATCTGAGAAGCTAATCGTTCTCAGTAACTTCACACGGATGGAAGTTTACCCCCCCGCCCCCCTGCAATTTCCTCCAACACGTGCCGCAGCCTGTGGACTTTGATTGACACCAGATGAAGTTAAAGCGGATTGCCCGGGCCGGAATGTGTGAACGGCGGAAATATAAGTAGCCGTCCAGAGATAGCGCGCGGTCCTAATTTGAGCCACCAGCACGAGTCAGTGGATTTAGATCAAATCAAAGGAACATCACTTATTGTTGGTGGCTCTGCATGATTAGCAGCGGAAAGTGAAGAGGGGGATTATGGGTTAGCACTCACTGCACTGGACGCTTGACAGAAAGCATTTAAGTCAAGAAGGGGCCTTTCTGGAGACTTTTCCAATGGGTGACCTGACATGACTATTTGGGGGAAGTGTTAGCGGGAAATGCAAAGCGACATCAAATATATATTATTATTATTACAGTAAAGTCTCGTTATATCGATATTCAAGGGAGTCCGAAAAAATATCGATATAACCGGGACTATCGATATATCCGACCCTGTTTGCATGTAATTTTCTCCGTGCGTGCATAGAAATAGTATCGATATAACCGGGACTATCGATATATCTGATATCGATATAACGAGACTTTACTGTATGTCTATATTTTTTTTCCATGATGGCGGCGCGTGAACACGCAGCGGCTCCCCTCTCTCTACCGGCAAATTGGCATTTTCGCAGCTATTGATACTATGATCAAATTGGCGTTTTCGTGTTTATTATGTTTGTTAAAGTCATTCTAAGTGCCTTGCACGCTGGGTCCGAGAGGACAATGATTTCATCTGTGCTGTCTGTCATGCATATTAGCATATTTGACAATAAAGCTGACTTTGACTTTGATATAGAAGCCGTGACGGTACGGCCGGACCTTGAGATGCGAGTTATGATTCGTGTGAATTTTGCTTTGACTTGAGAGCAATAAATTGAGATGAAAAAGTCGAGAGATTGTTATTCTCCGTTGATGAGGTGAGATTTTGTAGGGTTTTTTTCCCCCATTAATTCATTCGTAGCCATTCCCAGATTTATTCAGGAATTGAAAAGTGTGGCGTTGAGCGCCATTCTTGAATTTGTTCGGGTTTTGTTTTAGTTTTTTTGCAGGGGTGCCGCTAAAGTGCTGGTCAAACCTCTGGCAATGTTTTTTCACTTCCACGAGGGGGCAGCATTTGCCTTTTGTCCGTGTTAGCGCTTTGTTAAAGCACTATATAAATCATTATGTATGTATTGCATTGCATTTTGTACACCCTCCCCCATTTCAAGCTCAGATAACTACAGACCCATATAATTTCGGAATTAACTATTTCCTTCTGATGAAAGAAGAGTATTAGTTTTTTTCTATAATAATAATAATAATTTCACATTATATGAATATATAATTTATAAGTGCCTTTCAAAACTCAAGGTCACTTTACAGTCACTATTAGAAGTTTTTCTGCAGCGGCAGCGGTAGTCACACGCACCAGCATTCACTCAGCCCGGAAGTCACTCAAATAGATAGCAAGCTAGCTAATACATAGCTAGCCAGATAGCCAGACAGCTAATGGATAGCTAGTTAGATAGCTAGCGACATAGCTAGCAGGATAGCCACGCAGCTAGCCAGATAGCTAATAGATAGCAAATAGCTAGCTAGGTAGCATTGTAGCAGGGGGGGGGCACACCGAATGGAATGTTTATGTCGTCTTAAAACTCGATATTCTGTGGGTCCTGCAATTTGAGTGAAAATGACCAAAACCCTGGCACTAGAGTGGACACATTTTTGCACATCGTCTGGCAGTAAATTACTTAATATTAACCCTTTCGAGGACAGTGGTCATGACAGTGGACAGTGTATTATGTTCTAAATAATTCAATATGTATTGTATTGTATTGTAATCAGGTTCTTTCTCTCTGTTCATCTGACAGTAGGCCTGCGTTGTGACCCAAAATCGCCACACCGGATCCGGAACACCGGATGTTCACTAGCGAGCATTGTGTGTCAACCGCGAGCCCCCGTTAGCATGCTAATAATAAACCGGCAAATCACACTGAGTCTCCATTCACCTTCATGACAAAACACGGGCGGCGACACGGATCAGGATTAGCGCTGTTTTATTTCACCGAGGATGAAATCATGTCAAATATGAATAATAATTAGCACCTGCTTCCCTATCGCTGTTGTATGTGGTGAAATGGCATACAGGAGGAGGATTAAAGTGGAATTATAGCGTGCAGGGTTGTGAATTTGCATTCGTTTTTCGGGTCGGCTGTGTGTTTTTTTTTAATTTTTTTTTTTAACGACACACCACATGTTTATTAGCCAACTTGTTTTATGGTGCTGCGTTTATGGAAGCCTTAATTGCTGTAAACAGCAAACAATGGAAATGGGATTGCCTATAAAAAATAAAAAAGTTTAAGGAGTTTATTTGGGCTGCAGTCATGGAGATAATCCACGTTTTTTTTTGTCACAGGGGGGTGTTTGCCATTGCAAAAAAAAAAAAAACATTCTAGAAGGAGAAAGTTTGTTGAGGAGCAAGCTTTATCTACATGAACACATGCGTATAAACCAAACAACAAAATGGCCATCTGAACTCTCATTTGAATTTTTAATCAAACCTAATGTCCTTCGTGCATCGCTTTTGGAAAAAAAAGCATTTTTATGGAAGCCTTGGAGCAATCTATATTTGAACACTAATGGTGGAACAACACATGTAAACAGATAATCTAACACAACCTACGAGGGTATATTCTTCCTCGATGAAAAATGACTAATATTAACTCATTCACTGCCAAACAGGTGCAAAAATGTGTCCACTCCAGTGCCAGGGTTTTTGTCACTTGAATTCCAGGATCCACAGAATATTGACTTTTAGGACAACAATGCAGCGTAAGAAACTTTAGACTCTCTTCTTTCATAAAAAAAGAGTTAATTCCTAAATTATAAGGGTCTGGAGTTATATGAGCTTGAAATGATGGTGGATGTCCAAAATACAATGCAATAATAAGCGCCTTTCAAAACTCTCAAGGTCACTTTACAATCACAGGAAAAGTTTTTCTGTGGGTGAGCAGCGGCAGCCACACGCACTAGTGTTCACTCAACCCGGATGTAACTTGGATAGAATAGTAAGACAAACAGATTGAAAGCTAGCTAGCAAGCCAATAGATAGCTAATAGCTAGCCAGCCAGCTAAATAGCTAGCCAGGCAGCGAGATAGCTATTGTGTGCTTATAAATGAAATGTATTATTATTATTATTATTATTATTATTATTATAATTACACAAAAGACAAAGAGAATTGACCTAGCGCAATATTTCTTACTAAAATGTTACATTATTTGTTATTTTGTTTTTTTTTTGTTGTTGTTTTGACTTCAAGATGGCGCCGCGAGAGTGGCTTCCTTTACAGCATTGTGAGTGGCTTCCTGTATTGTGTTTTTCTACTTCTTCTTTTCCTTTCATCACTTTGCTGCTGTAAAATGTACATCTCTCCACTGAGAGACTAATAAAGGCTCATCCAATCCAATATTATTAAAAAAAAAAACAAATCAGTAAAAATTTGCAGATTTAGAGAAAAAATCCGATTCCAGAAATCAATGGATGCTTGGTATGCTGCATTCACTGACCAGCTCGTTCCCTGTGGCATCCCTCCCGTGTGTCAGCCAGAGACTTGACTAACCCACTTATGCAGCTGCATTTGTATCCCGGGAATTGAAGCGAAAGATTTAAATGGCATCAGTCTTGCTATTAAAGCAACGCAAAGCATCAGACAAACAGGGAGGAGGCATGTGTGTGTGTGTGTGTGTGTGTGTGTGTGTGTGTGTGTGTGTGTGTGTGTGTGTGTGTGTGTGTGTTCATGTAGCAGCTGCAGCTCTCCGCCTCGATCCACACTGTAGGGGCCATTCTGCCGTCGAAAAGAGCAATGATGAGAGATGACTTAGCGGATTGTTAAACAGGCACACCCGCGCGCCCGCCACACAAACGCGGGTGGATTGAAATGCAAGGCCACGCCCCCCCACACTCATTCTCCTGTAGCCATTAAGGCTTTGCCCATGTGCATTTTAAGGCCCGAATCCTGTATATCGGGTGATGCGGGCGACCAAAGATGAGATGAGATGGAGCGTTGTCAACCTCCGGTTTTAGCATTAGCATAGAACCGGGATTCCCTAGCGAAGTTGCGCAGGGATGAGGTGGGAGACGGGGTGCGTGTAAAGTACCCAAAATGCACTTCATTCAACTGTCAGTGTAGAAAAAGTCAAACTTTTGGAAAAGCTTGTTAGCAAAAATGATGACGTGACTCAACAGGCTTGATTCTGCCTTGTAAAGCGGCACACGCTCGTAGTCGCAGAAACGACAGAACGTAGAACGTGAGGATGCTGCAATCAAGCCATGCCATTTTGAATGTTGTTATTATCGTGTTTTTATTTGATGTAAAATAAAATGCAAAATAAAATTAAAACATGAAATGAAAATACAGTAAAGTCTCGTTATATCGATATTCTCGGGAGTTGGAAAAAATATCGATATAACCGGACTATCGATATATCCGATCCTGCGGCATGTAAATTTTCCCCTTGCGTTCATAGAAATAGTATCGTAATAAGCAGTACTATCGATATAACCGATATCGATATAACGAGACTTGACTGTACTATTTTTTATTTTTTATTATTGTTTAATTAAAATGTAAATGTACATTTAATTTCTATTAATATTTACATTACAATTTACATACAGCATACAATAAAAATAAAATAAATTAAAAATGAAAAAAATCAAAAATTAAAAAATAAATACAAATAAAAATTACACTAAAAATTAAGATAAAAATTAAAATTAAAATTAAAATTTAAATTTAAATTTAAATTTAAATTTAAATTTAAATTAAAATCACAAAATGAAACATTAAGAAACATTTATTAAAATTAAAATAAGCAAATAATACAAAAATAAATACAAATAAAAATTACAATAAAATTACACTAAAAATTATACTTAAAAATACAATAGAAATTACTATAATATTAAAATTAAAATTAGAATAAAAATTAAACAACATTAAAATCAAAAAACATTAAAATTAAAAAAATTAAATAAAATTAAAAATAAAAATAAAATTAAAATAAAAAAAATACGAAAAATACAAAAAATTAAAGTTAACATTAAAATTAAATTTTCCATTATTCATTTCTAATAGGTGATGCTCATAGATGAGATGATGCGCTGCTGTTTTTGGAATGTTAAAGGGAGTGTGTGGCTGGCTGAAAAACTATCTTGCGTAGAAATCCAACATGCACGCGCGTACACACACACACACACACACACACACACACACACACACACACACACACACACACACACACACACACACACACACACACACACACACACACACACACACACACACACACACACACACACACACACACACACACAGACACACACGCACACACCAACACACAAAATCACGTATCTAATGAGACGAGCGAGTTCATCCACGGCCGGTTGGAGGTTTTCTGTGTTCACACGAGGCTCTCATGCAGCGTCCCATTCATGAAGCGAACGAGGATCGTCACACTATTACAACATCTGCTCGCTTACACCCCCCCCCCCCCACTCCCCTAGCCACCTCACATGATTCCCCCTCGTCCTGGGGGTGAGGTGCTCCTCACTATGCCCACCCCCATCCAATCCACTCACGCTGCCGCTAACTGTCGCTCTGGTTGCCCACCCCACACCCCCCTTAGCGCTTCCTCTCCATCCCAGCCATCCATCAAGGACGCTTTTACACCTCGTATGCACTTCCTGTCACCGAGGCTGAATTATGTTTCGTGTCAGCCGGCATTAGAGGTCACGTAACCATAACTCCTGATTTTTCAATACAGAAATACATATTGTCTATGATGCCACTGTGTTAAGAAGCTTATAGGTTTGGATGTTTTTTTTTTCCTCACTGCTTATCAGCGAAGACTTCATAAGGACTTTTATCGTTCGCCTTGTTTGGCTTTGGGTCGTTTCTGTGCTTTCATGACAAAAGGGGTGAAATGATGTGCAATTTGACTTCAAATTCATGATGAATATTAATGTGGACTGTAGCCATGTTGAAAATCTGTCACCCTTCTGGCCAGTGTTTGATTCTGCAATTTAAATAGCATGGTGGTGTTGAAAAACAACACTTCAAAGTAAAAAAATGGGATTGGGTTGGACGGATTTGCCTTTATTAGCCTCGCAGTGGAGGCATTTACATTTCACAGCAGCAAAGTTATGGAAGGAAGAGGAAAGGAAAGAAAGAAGTAGAAAAACAAAGCACAGGAGCTGCTGGAAAGGCAGCAACTGTCACGGTGCCATCTTCAAGTCAACAGAACAACATAATAATAATAATCATATGACAACAGAAAGAAACTGTCACAAACTGTCGCGGCTTGGAATTGAAGCGGATTTTCAGTACGTGGGACAGGAGGTGTGAGACAATCTCTTTTCATCAATGGATGCTACAGCTTTGTGTTTGCTTTCAACATTTAGCTTGTATCAGACGTGCATATTCCACCAAGACATCCCTGATCCACTGGTGAAAAGGACACTTTGCCTTCTCTTTCATCTAGATAGAACTGCTTCATGCAACAAAGATGGTGCATAAAGTTATTTGTTATTTAGTTTTTTGTTCTTTTGACTTCAAGATGGCGCCGCGAGAGTGGCTGCTTTGACAGCACCTCCTCTGTTTTATTTTTCTACTTCTTCCTATCCTTTCTTCTTCCTTTTATAACTTTGATGCTGTGAAATGTAAATTTCTCCACTACCAGACTAATAAAGGTAAATCTAATCAAATCAAATATTTTATTTTACATTCTTTTCTGCCAGAGGTTGGCCAATGTAATAATAATAATAATAATAATAATAATAAATTTCATTTATAAGCAACTTTCAAAACTCTCAAGGTTACTTTACAGTCACAGGATAAGTTTTTTTTCTGTGGGTGAGCAGCGGCAGCCACATGCGCCAGTGTTCACTCAACCCGGAATAACTCAAATAGATGGAAAGCTAGCTAGCTAGCTAATAGCGAGCTAACAGATAGCTAGAGAGCTAGATATCTAATAATAATAATAATAATAATAATAATAATTTCCTTTCTAAGCACTTTTCAAAACTCTCAAGGTCAATTTACATTCACAGGATAAGTTTTTCTGCGGGTGAACAACGGTGACAGAACACGCCAGCGTTCACTTAACCCAGAAGTAACTCAAATAGATAGAAAGTTACCTAACTAGCTAATAGATAGCCAATAGATAGCAAGCTAGATAGCCAGATAGCCATATACCTAATAGATACCCAGCCAGCAAGATAGCTAATAGATAACAAATAGATAGCTAGCTAGGTAGCTAATAGATAGCCATTTGCCTAATAGATAGCTAATAGATAGATAGCTAGAAAGCCAGGTACAGTAGTTAAAAGGACTTTATCACCAATCAATTTTATGCTTAGAAATTGTAAACTTTGAGCCAGCTTAACCCCAAAATGTGATTGTGATTGACAAATTCGAGTAATTTGGCTCCCGGGGGCCAATTTGCCTGCATACTCGCCGCAACAAAAGAAGACCTGCGACATATTTAATCAACATTCTTAATAGAATATAAATCCCAGCGACGTCCCCTCAGGGTTTAAATACAACAGCAGTAATGAGTGACTGATTAACAGCCGCCTCATTAGCGCCGGCTTCATATTAGCACCTGACAATTCACTTTCAGAATACAGCAACGTACGCGGGCCTCCCCCCCGAGCTAGCGTGAAATTGGCACTTAGCGTTACCGCGAATGTCTGGACGTCTATCGCGACCGTGGCGATGAGTCAATCAATTAAACGCACGCGTGGCTTCCTGCGGAGATTAATTAGGATTGCGTAATGAAATGTGGCTTGTGCCCTGCGGTGGCGGCGTGCTATTTACGGTAAGGCCATCTTGGAAGAACGACCGATCCTGATGTTAGATGGGGGGGGGGGACGTCAAGGTGAAGACAAGGTGACGTAATTTGGATGTTTACACTGATTTATAAGAAAATATACAAAAATGTTATCATCAGATAAAACCACCCTCATTTCAAGCTCATAACTCGAGACGCACATAACTTAGGAATTAACTATTTTTTTTTCTGATGAAAGAAGAGAGTAATTTTTTTAACGCGGTATTGAATGTTTATGTATTCCTAAAACTCAATATACTTTAGGTCTTGCAATTTGAGTGAGCATGACAAAAACCCTGGCACTGGAGTGGACACATTTTTGCACATGCCTGGCAGTGAAGAAGTTAAAATGAGTTAAAATGCTATTAATCCATTCCAGTCACCATAAATCTGCCAGTGAATATCTTAACACAAAACGGGAAAAAAAAACGGGTTAATCTGCCTCACATACGCAAAAACAAAAATGTTTTCACACAGAACCCAGCCAAGCAGACAAAGCTATTCAGACAATCAAGCATGTTGGCATACACACTCATCCGCACAGCGGCTACATGTCCTATTACGGTTCTTTTTGTCACCCCCATGAATTCTTGATAATCTGCGGCTCCCGGAGGAAGTGAATAATTCAGTGAACATAAACATCGACACCCACTAGGGTGTCTGCTGCCTTGCCGCTATTGCTGTGGCCCCGCCCACTTATACTCAGTGATGCCGTTCGTAATTCACACCGACGCAGCCACGTTCGCAGTGGGATGCTCGGCTGTTCGCAAACGCTCAGGGAAAGAAAGACAGTGAATTTTTTTTATTGGGGGATATATAAAACATTTTAAGACTTGTTTAAAAAAAAAAGATATTTATTTGGATTTTACATTTTAAATGTATCAATATGTCAATATTACAGTTTCTCTTGAATGAATAAAAAGGTTTTTTTAATTATTTATTATTATTATTATTATTATTTGTAACTATTATAACTTTTTGTATTTAACTTTGCTGCTGTGAAATGTAAATCTCTCCAATGCGAGACAAATAAAGGTACATCCAATCCAATTACTATTATTATTATTACTATTATTAATTATTATTATTACCATTACTATTATTGCAATTATTATTATTGTAATTATTATTATTATTGGAATTATTATTATTATTGCAATTATTATTATTATTATTGTAATTATTATTGCAATTATTATGATTGCAATTATTATTATGATTGCAATTATTGTTATTGCTATTATTATTAATATTATTATTACTATTATTTTAAAATCTGAATATCTGCCAAAAAATAGACGCCAGCAGTCAATACAATCATGTTGCATAGGTAATAATTATAATTATTAAGAATGCATATGAGGACATTTCATTCAGGATTGGTGGGGAAAATTACGTTGAATAAATCCATTGATTATTTCAAATGAAAAGACAAAAATTAAAATACGTATTGAAAATATTGGGGAAAAAATGGAATTTGTTTAGTCTTTGAAATAATATTTAAAATAAATTTTCCTATGATCATTTTAAAAATAAAACAATTATCGTAAACAAGAAAATGAAAAAAATGGCATGTGTGAATTAGTAGTATTAATTATTATTATTTCAAATGGGAAAAAAAATCAAATGTTTCATATCGAAAAAAAAAATAATGGAAATGTTTTAGTTCTTCAAATAATATTTAAAATACATTTTCCAATGTTCATTTTAAAAATAAAAATATTGGCGTAAACAAAAAAAAAAAAAAAAAGGGCATGTGTGAATTAGTAGTTATTAATTATTAGTTCATTCAGCGTTTTTGCTTAATTTTAGACTAGTGATAACATAGAAAAGTTTCTCCAAACAGGTAGAGTATATTCTACATTTTTTTTTTAATATTTCAAATTGTTTTTAGTATAATAGCAAAAAATCCGTTTTCTCCCTCTGGGGTCAATATGCTACACAATGTTAGCGGCGGAAGCTCGGATTTGATTTCCATTTTCCAATCAAATAACAGTCATTCAAAGATGTAACTAGTGCATAAAAAGCAGGTCAAATCTCTTTTGTTCTCCAAATATTAAAAAAAAAGCAAACGTTTCTTTTCCTTCCACAAGCCGCCATTCACCGCCCTGAGCCACGAAGACTCCCCGCAGGAGGTCACGGATCCTTTGCTCCGAATTGTAAACACAACAAGTGTGCCCGCCTGGCCTTGACCTTTTTTCCGCACTTACAAAAGCCACAGGGACACGGCGGGTTTACGACCGGCGGCCCAGCCTTGGGAGAGACGGCGAGGCTAATACGTTTGTCCTCAGATGCTTTTCATTCACCGGTCATCAGTGCCATCGCCTCGCTCACTCGAGTGGATAAAAAAAGAAGGATGGTTCAAAATAGCAAGTAGCCTTCAGCCAAGTGCTTGAGGGCAAAAAATAAATAAAATTAATAAATAAAAACAATAAAAAAAATACAATAAAAAAAAACAAAACAATACAAACATTACAAATAAAACAACATAACATAAACAATAAAACAATGAAATAATAAAACCATACAATGATAAAATAATAAAATAACATAATTAAACACAAGAATTCAATAATATAAATGATAAAATAATAAAATAAAATAAAAAATTAAAAAATACAACAATAAAATCATAGACATAAAAATAAAATAGCATAATAACATAAAAGAATAAAACAATAACATAATACAATAAATAAATAAAATAATAACATGATAACATGATTAAATAAAATGAAACAAAATAAAACAAAATTCTAAAATTCTAAATTTCGAAGATTCAAAGATTCAAAGATTCAGAGATTCAGAGATTCAGGGATTCAAGGATTCAGAGATTCAAAGATTCAGAGATTCCGAGATTCAAAGATTCAGAGATTCAGAGATTCAGAGATTCAAAGATTCAAAGATTCAAAGATTCGAAAATCCTAAAATTCAAAAATCCTAAAATTCAAAAATCCTAAAATTCAAAAATCCTAACATTCAAAAATCCTAAAATTCAAAAATCCTAAAATTCGAAAATCCTAAAATTAAAAAATCCTAAAATTCTAAAGTCCAAAAATCCTAAAGTCCGAAAATCCAAAAATCCCAAAATCCAAAATATCCCCAAAAATCCCAAAATCCAAAAATCCAGATCTGAAAAAGCCTACAAGAACATACCGAACCCTATTTGGTGTCAATTAAGGACACCACAATACTTGTGATGCCACAACTATTAGCATTAGCCACCACCTGATTTCTTTTGCCACTTGGCACGTCGTTGTGTGGCCTCCGCAGTCTTCCGAGTGAGTTATTTCCCAGAAACCCGCATCACCATTGAGCACTTTCATTTTAGGGTCTCGAATGAGATCAAAACGCAAGCCGCCAGCGAGCGCGAAAAGATGAACGTCGCGAAGCAAAGTCGGCGCCAACGTTAACAATTGATTCCCCGTCACCGCCAAACTCAGCAGATGGCGAGCGAATGCAAACGGAAGCGAGCGATTCAATTTGAGAGCGCGTGACGCACACCGAACGAGACGAGTGTCGAAAGTTGGACCGACAGGGCTTCCAATATGTCACAGCTTCCGGCGGCTGTGCAACATTAATCATCTTGTTCAGCTGACCCCCTTTTTTTTTTAATGGCCGCGAGACAAAAAGGGTTTTGATTCAAATTCAGGGGCGTCGTTTAAAGGACAACTGACGCCATTTTTTTGTTTCCTAACTGACATCAGAAAAACATTTTATAGCATCTAAAATACCCAAAACACGCAGGCTGATATTTTTAGTCAAATGCTAAACACCAACGACTTCAAGTGTCCCAAAACTGCTTCAAAATGACCTCGGAATTGGCAAGTTTCAGAAGATCCGCCCCACTTGTTCGTGACATCACGCCAGGATACTCCAAACGCAAAACAATGGCTTAAGAGAGTTCAGATTCGGAGATGCTTTCTTGTTACTCATCCAGTTATGAATATGATTCAAATAGTTCTGAAGAGGAAAGCATAAATGTTTGCAATCGATTAGAGAAGTCCTCCGTATCAATTCGAGCCATCAGGACTCCAATGTAGTGTCCCAGAAAATGCACAAGATGGCGCCCAAGCTCCGTTGGAAATGGGCTGATTTGTCTGCTGGGAATTTGTGTCAACTAGTATCAAATAGTAGTCTTGGTGCAACACACAACGATTCACCGTCGCGTTATTTATGTGTTTTTCCTTCTTATTTTGACATCAACACGATGTTTTCAGACCACACAAAGTACCCATGTGTGTGTCGCTTTCTCGGTCAGGGGCGTTCCTGACGTGACGTCACATCAGGAATCATCACCAACTCGAAACCAAGACTTCCTGAATATTCAGCGCGAGTCTTAAAGCGTAAAATATAGCTCTGTGCCGTGGAATCTTTGTAAAATGCGCTGAGTAGAAGTCATTGGAAGTCATTTTACAAATTATAGACACAGTAAAGTTTGTAAAAGAGAAACACGGACCAATGGATTTGTCTGCATGAATAAAGAGAGGTCCAAACAGGTTGGCAAAAAGTCAATTTGGTTGGGTTGAGCTTGGGAGTAGAAAAGCGCATCATTGCATCACGCATGCACCAGCAGGCCCGCAACAATATGCAGAAAGAAGCTATTTCAAGTCAGGCCTTAAGCACGCATATGTCAACTTCATCCTTTTGCTCCTTTCGTTGTATTGTTTCACGCATAAAGTCTCATATTATTATTATTATAAGCCTGCCGGCTTACACGAGAGCATCTGCGCCATCCCCCCTTTGGTCCAAGCCGTCGCACTAGGAAGGGCCTGCATGGGCTCGCATCGTCTTGACGCCTCGTGGACAGGGAAAAAGCGGTCAAGTATGAACGTTACTTTGTTAAGCCGTGACTGCGGGATAATAAACAGAGACGAAGGAAATGAGGAGGGAGGTTGTCCTGGGAGACGAGGCGCATACAGATGATGTAACAGGCCGGAGACGAATGAAGTAAGCGGATACGGTTTGCTAACTAAACAGTCTGTCATTTTCTAAACAGATTTTTTTTTTTTTTTTTTTGATACTGAGGCATTAGTCAGTGAAGGAATTTCTATTTCACTGTCATGATATTTATAAAGCGGTATCTTCAGTTGAGATATTAAGAAATCACCTTTGCCAATTGAAATGAATGGAAATGCCCTTAAAGGACAACCGATGCCCCCGGACAAGTTGTGTCCATAATTTGTAAAATGGCTTCAAATGACTTCTACTGAGCGTATTTTAATAAGATTCCACCGCATATAGGTATATTTTACGTTTTAAGACACACAATGCATTTTGGGTACTTTGTTTGGTCTGAAAACTTCGTGTTGATCCGTGTTGATGGTGAAATTAGAAGGAAAACACATAAATAACGCGATGGTGAATCGTTGTGTGTTGCACCAAGACTATATTTGATACTAGTTGACACAAATTCCCAGCGGACAAATCAGCCCATTTCCAACGGAGCTCGGGCGCCATCGTGCGCATTTTCTGGACGCTACATTGGAGTCCACGCGGCTCGAATTGACACGGGAGGACTTCTTTAATCGATTGCAAATATTTATGCTTTCCGCTTCAGAACTATTTGAATCATATTCATAACTGGATGAGTAACAAGAAAGCATCTTCTCCGAATCTGAACTCTCTGAAGCCATTGTTTTAATTCTGGAGCAAGGCAGTGTGTGACCAATAGTGACGTCACGAACAAGGGGGCGGGACTTTCTAAATCTGCCCAGTTCCAACCTCATTTTGTGGCAGTTTTGGGACACTTTAAGTCATTTTTATTGGTGTTTTGGATTTGACTAAAAATATCAGCCTGTGTGTTTTGGGTATTTTAGATGCTATAAAACGTTTTTCTGATGTCAGTTAGGAAACAAAAAAAAAAATGGTGTCAGCGCCAAATGGTGTTTGAAAAAAATTATTAGTATTTATATTTATTATTTTATTATACAGTAAAGTCTCGTTATATCGATATCGGATATATCGATAGTCCCGGTTATATCGATACAATTTCTATGCACGCACGGAGAAAATTACATGCAAACAGGGTCGGATATATCGATAGTCCCGGTTATATCGATATTTTTTCGGACTCCCTTGAATATCGATATAACGAGACTTTACTGTATATTAACATTATATTACTATTATTATTATTACTATAATGATGAATATTATTATTGTTATTATTGTTATTACTAGTATTATTATTATTATTATTATCATCATCATCATTATTATTATTATCATTACATGACAGAAAAAAAACTAAACTATCCAAAAACAAAAAACGATTTCAGGCAACGGCCAAAATGAAACTTGTTTGCATGCACTTGCCCTTCTCACACTGCCCCAGGAGCACTTTGGCATGCAAAAACGCGTCAACATACGAGGACGTTTGGACGTTTGGATGTTGTATATGGAACAGAGGGACAAAAATAACCCGAGTATACACTTGCGTGCGTGTTTATGCGTGTTTCCTTAGCTATTTTTATGGGTGCACCCCCTCCCCCTTGTAGACGCTCCATTGAGTAGAATTAGCGAGACATTAAGAGCTGCCGGCATTTACAGTGACGCTGCACGTGCATCGCAGATCCAGCCAATTAGAAAGCCAGGACGCCGTCAACAGTCAAGTGTTTACATTGGGCTGACTGATGCCATGTGACCCAGAAATAGAGGTCGTGACCTTTCGGATTGAGGAGAAGCAGAAGGGGGGGGGGGGGGTTGTTGGAATAGCGTTCCGACACGGAGCTGATGAAATGGGAGTAATGTGCGCATTCGCTAGCAGTGACTCACTGCTAGAGAGTTGAAAAAACATCCACATTTTGTTCTCTGTCCACATGGAAAGTCCACATTTTGTGACTTGGTTGTTTCGGTGTGACTTTGTGCAACCACGTGTGTGCACCCATAACCACCCCCCCACCGTGCAAGGC
>NC_142750.1:4227500-4242500 GCF_051943395.1 Hippocampus bargibanti | reverse complement strand
TAAGACAGGTTCAGATCATTAAGTCTCACACCTCTCCTGCTTTCACACACACACACACACACACACACACACACTCCTGTTTCAATGGTTTTGTGAGGTCCGGATAACTCCAGATAAGGAGTGAGGACCGCCGTTGCTGATAAATTGAGAGAAGAACTAGTGTTACATTTGACGACTAAATGTCACCCCATTTCCTACTTCAACAACTTTAAAAACACAGAAGTAAAAAATGGACTTGACACTGAAATAACAGCAGGAGTGAGGTCTCTGAATGGGTATATTCAAAGTCCTCACCCTTGTAGTGAATTTGGTTAAAATATTGTTTTACTTTTTGTGGTATGAACTTTTTCCTCTCTTATCATACATAAAATAAGGTGTATTTTGTTTAGTTTTAAGGCTTAAAAAATTAGAAAGTAGAAAATTATGTTTTATGGGGACCTGGGAACGGATTATTCTCATTTTAATGGTTTCCTATGGGAAATTATTTTTTGGGATACACACTTTTCACCTTACACACTCTGTCTGGGAACCAATTAAGTTCGTAAGCCAAGGCATCACTGTATTTTTAATTTGTTGCCCCTGGTTGAAAAAAAACTCAACAAAAGTGTGACGTCTGTGTGTGCGCATTGAGCAGCGTTGCCTGGCTGGCTGGCTGGTTAGCAACGAATGACCTTGGCCTCCTGAGCTAATGGACATGGAGGACAACGTTTCCTTGCAGGCCCACCAACTCCTCTTCCTGAAACGTGTCCAGTGTCCACGTCATGCCACGCTGAAAATGGCGATTTCAAAATTGTCGGCTGTTGTGGCGTAGCGCCAAAAAAAAGTTGTCGGCTGCTTAATTGAGTTTCGATTGGCACCTTACAAAAGAGAAATGAAGGTTGCCATTGATCCTTGCCGCTATGGATTAGTCTGCAATAGCGTGATCGAGCAGGAACGCCCCCATTTATGTGTGTGCGTAAGCGCGTGGCGATGAAAAATTAAACGGCGACACGGCTTATTATTATTATTATTATTATTTAATTTTTTTTAACTCATTCACTGCCATTCACTAATTTATTCGGGAGTTAAAAATAGGATGTAGAGCGCCATTCCCGAATTTGTTCGGGTGTTGTTTTTTTTCATGCTTGGGTGTTGATAAAGCTGTGGCCTGACCTCTGCCAATGTTTTTGTCTTTTCCACAAGGGGGTAGCATTTCCCCCTTTTCCAGCTTCAGCTGTTGTTATAATAATAATAATCATCATCATCATCATAATCATAATAATAATAATAATAATAAAGTTAAAGCGCCATATAAACCAATATGTATTTACTGCTTCATGTCACAAAGAGGGTACAGCAAGTGCTGAAGAATGAATGACTCTGTGTCTTTGTGTTGTCATATTATTTATTATTTTGTTTTTTTTTTTGTTTTTGTTTTTTTACTTCAAGATGACGCCACAAGAGTGGCTGCCTTTCCAGCAGCTCCTGTATTTTGTTCTTCTACTTCTTTCTTTCCTTTCGTCTTCCTTTCATAACTTTGCTGCTGTGTTACTTCCGGGTAGAGTGAACGCTGGTGTGAATGGCTGCCGCTGCTCACCCGCACACAAAAAAAATATTATCCCGTGACTGTAAAGTGTCCTTGAGAGTTTTGAAAGGTGCTTAGAAATTAAATGTATTCTTCTTTTTCTTCTTCTTCTTTTTCTTCATCTTCTTCTTCTTTTTCTTCATCTTCTTCTTCTTTGTCGTCTTTTTCTTCTTCTTCTTCTTTTCCTACTTTTTATTCTACTTCTTTTACTACTTCTTCTTCTTGTTCTTCTTCTTCTTCTTCTTCTTCTACTTATTTATTATTTATTATTTATTATTTATTATTTATTATTTATTATTTATTATTTAATGACTTAATTATTATTATTATTATTATTATTATTATCATTATTATCATCATTGTCACTATTATTATTATTATTATTATTATTATTATTATTATTATTATTATTATTATTATTATTATTATTATTTATCTTTATCGCAATATATCACCTTATTTTATCATGTATTATATTTTGATGACATAATGTCACATGGAGGCTTTTTTTTGTAATATGGGCCGGGCCTAACGCAGGGGGCAGAGAGGGCCGGAGAGAAAGCAAAAGGGGGGAGGAATGTCGTTGAGGGAGGGATGTAGATGGACAGACAGAGGTTGACGTCTCTCTCTATGTAGTTAGCATGAAGTACGCGTCAACATGAGCTTCAAGGAGAAACTACAGCCTGTGAGTGCTTTTATTTTGATGGCTTTTATAACTACGCACATTTATATACCGCTAAGGTGCTCTACAGGTGCTCCTATTTCTTTTATAGGAAGCTAACAAGTGAGAAACAGGAAGCCAGGGCATGGTGTTGTCATGTGGCCACATTAGCTCATGCATTTCATTTTCCTTTGTTGAATTAGTCCTTTTGGGTTCGTTGTCCACTTTTATGCTGAATTTTATGTACATTATTTATGTAGTTATTTTGTTTATTTATCTTTATCTATTGATCTGTGTATCTATCTGTCTATCTCTATTTATTACAGTAAAGTCTCGTTATATCAATATTCAAGGGAGTCCGAAAAAATATCGATATAACCGGGACTATCGATATATCCGACCCTGTTTGCATGTAATTATCTCCGTGCGTGCATAGAAATAGTATCGATATAACCGGGACTATCGATATATCCGATATAACGAGACTTTACTGTATTATTTTTAATTATTTGTAAATTACTTGTAAATTATTTTCACTATGTCTTTCCTGGCATGAAGGTTCTGTCGCTGGGCGCCGACGTGCTTCCCGAATACAAGCTGCAAGCCCCGCGCATCCATCGTTGGACCATCCTCCACTACAGCCCCTTCAAAGCCATGTGGGACTGGCTCATCCTGCTGCTGGTCATCTACACGGCCATCTTTACGCCCTACTCGGCCGCCTTTCTACTCAACGAAGTGGAGGAGGACCGGCGGCGGACGTGCGGCTACACGTGCAACCCCCTCAACGTGGTGGACCTGGTGGTGGACGTCATGTTCATCGTGGACATCCTCATCAACTTCCGGACAACGTACGTTAACCACAACGATGAAGTGGTCAGCCACCCGGGCCGCATCGCACAGCATTACTTCAAGGGTTGGTTTCTGATCGACATCGTGGCCGCCATCCCTTTCGATCTGCTCATCTTCCGCTCTGGATCGGAGGAGGTATGGAAAACAAAAAAAAATGCTGCCTTGAGATATGACATGCACATTTTTTTTGACTGTCAACAATGACTTTGTTGCTTTGACTTGAGAGCAATTTTTTTTTTCGAGTGCCAGTTAAATCGACTCACTTCATAAGACGTTTGCCAGGTAGTATTTTCTTTTAGACTGAACAGATACGCAAAGAATAAGCTACATAAAAAGCATACATGTTTGCAATCGATTGAAGCAGGGTTGTCAAAGTCATTTTTTTGCCGCGGGCCACATTGTAGTTATGGTTTCCTCTCGAGGGCCGTTATGAATTTGGGGAAGCCATTAGAATGTTTAATCTCCTCCACATATTACATATAGAGCGCACAAAAAATGAATAAATAACTAGTTTTCAAATCTGAAGTCAATAATAATGACTGTTATTGTGGTTTACATCCAAAAATATGAAATTTTGGTTAGGATTTTAGCAAGCGTCATGGAATTTCACACGTTTTATCTGCTTTTGCGGGCCGAAAAAAAATGATGTGGTGGGCCGGATTTGGCCCCCGGGCCTTGACTTTGACACCTGTGGATTAAAGAATTTATCCCGTGTCATTTTGAGGCAACATTGGGGGAAAATCTCTCACCCAAAAAAAAGAGGCACAAAATGGCGACCTCCGGTGGCCAACTCCGTTTCCGCAGGCTGATAAATTCCTTATATGGCGCTTGGACGCCCTCTTCTGGCCTCCTGGCGGCTTTTGGGGTGCGACACGAGGCCCCCAGACCAAACGGGTACAGCAAAATACATTGACGTGATGGAAGGACCGCGACAATGGGTCTTTTTTACGGTCAAGGACGGATCTTTAGTGACGTCACGTACGGACTCGTCACCAACTCAAAAACAAGACTTCCCGAATATTCAGAGCGAGTCTTAAAATGTAAAATATCGCTAAATGCCGTGGAATCTTTGTAAAATACGCTCAGTAGAAGTCATTTGAAGTGATTTTACAAATTCTGGACACAACTTGTCCGCAGGCGTCGGTTGTCCTTTAACAATCAATGACAAAATATTGACTGTGATAACAAGATGGCACCTGTGGCCCCTGTAGCCGCAGACCACCACGCTGATCGGCCTTCTGAAGACGGCGCGCCTTCTGCGTTTGGTGCGGGTGGCCCGCAAGCTGGACCGCTACTCTGAGTACGGGGCGGCCGTACTCTTCCTGCTCATGTGCACCTTCGCCCTGATCGCCCATTGGCTGGCGTGCATCTGGTACGCCATCGGCAACGTGGAACGCACCAGCTCGGCCCGCGTGGGGATGATGAAGATCGGATGGTTGGATAACTTGGCCGAACAGATCGGCAAGCAGTACAACGACACGGACGCGGCGTCGGGGCCGTCCATCAAGGACAAGTACGTGACGGCGCTCTACTTCACCTTCAGCAGCCTCACCAGCGTCGGATTCGGAAACGTTTCGCCCAACACCAACCCTGAAAAGATTTTCTCCATCTGCGTCATGCTCATTGGATGTGAGTCCCTCTGCTGGTTTAGTTGGATTCTGCGGCACAAGTTTAAATAATCATCATAATCATAATCAGAATAATAATAATATTCATAAAAATAAATATAATGATAAGAATAGTAATAATAATAATAATTTCGGTTAATTTTATTTGAACTGCATATTAAATTTGTATAATATTTTTAAAATATGTTTTCTTATTTTTTCCCCCATGTTTATTTATATTTTTCAATATTATTTGTGTTTATTTTCCACTGTTTTTATTGAGCTATTTTTGAGATCTACGTGTATATTTAGCTTTTTTTCTTCTTTTTATTTGATTTATTTTTTTCCATTATTCATGTTTTCTTTTTTGTGCCTTATTTGTTTTTTGTTTGTTTTTTTGAGTATTATTTGTGGTTGTTTTTTTCGACAGTTATATTTTTTGCCTTTTTTTATTATTTTTTATTTTGTGCCAATTTTTTCATCATTAGTGTTTTATTTTTTTTGTTTTTTTTGTGGTATTTTTGTGTGTTTTTGTCAACTAATTCTTTAGTATTTTTTTCTTTTTTTTAACCTTTCTTTGTCTTAATTTTTGTTTTTGTGCTTTTTTTCTGTCGTTCATCTTTTCTTTTTTGTCCTTTTGTTTTTTTTTGTTTTTTTCTCCATCAAATTCTTTTATATTTTTTTGAACGTTTCTTGTACTTTTGTTTTTGTGACCATTTTTTTCTTTTCTTTTTTGACCTTTATTCATTTTTTGTTTTTTCTTTTGTATTTTTTTTTGTTTTTTTTCAACGAATTCATTAGTATTTTTTTACCTTTCTTTCTCTTATTTTTTTATTTTGTGCCCATTTTTTCCATCATTCGTGTTTTCTTTTTTGTGCTTTTTTGTGTTTTGGTCAGCAAATTCTTTAGTATTTTTAACCTAAGCTTTTTAACCTTTCTTTGTCTTATCTTTTTGTTTTTGTGCTTGCTTTTTCCATCATTCGTCTTTTATTTTTTGTGCTTTATTTGTTTCTTTTTTTTTTTTTGTGTTTTTTTTTCAACAAATTATTTTATGTTCTTTTTTTTAACCTTTCTTTCTCTCTTATTTTTTTCTGCCAGTTTTTTTCCCATCATTCGTGTTTCCTTTTTTGTCCTTTATTCGTTTTTTTTTTTTTTTGTACATTTGTGTGTTTTTTTCAACAAATATTTTTTTAAACCTTTGTTTCTCTTATTTTTATGTTTTGTGCTTATGTTGTGTGCTTTATTTTTTGTGTTTTTTTTTTAACAAATACTTTTTTTTAACCTTTCTATTATTGTTGTTTTTGTGCCCATTTTTTTACCGTCATTTGTGATTTTTTTTTTTGTCTTTTATTTATTTTATGTTTGTTTCTTTTGTATTTTGGTATATTTTTCACCATATTCATTAGTATTTTTTAACCTTTCTCTCTCTTATTTTTGTGCCTGTTTCTTTCCACCATTCTTGTTTTTTTTTTTTGTGCTTTATTTAAATTTGTGTTTTTTTGGTGTTTTTTTTTTTGTCTTTTTCTTCAACAACTTCATTTGTATTTTTTTCTTTTTTTTTTTTTTTTACCTTTTTTCTCTTATTTTTTTCCCCTCCATTGTTTTTCTTTTTTTATCCTTGATTTGTTTCTGGTGTTTTTTTCTTTTTTTAAAACAAATCTTTTTTTTTTTAACCTTGTATTTTTGTTTTTGTGCCTTTTTTCCCCATCATTCATGTGTTTTCTTTTTTTTTGCTGTATTTGCTTTTTGTATTTTTTTGTGTTTTTCTTTCAACAACTTCTTTTATATTTTTTTAACCTTCCCTTCTCTCTTTTTTTTGATGCCTGTAAAGAGTCTGAATTGACCAAAAAAAAATGTGTTTTTCAAACATGACCCAACTTTGCACTTTCCCCCTTTGACGCAGCTCTGATGTACGCCAGCATCTTTGGCAACGTGTCAGCCATCATCCAGAGACTCTACTCTGGCACGGCGCGGTACCACACGCAGATGCTTCGCGTCAAAGAGTTCATCCGTTTCCACCAAATTCCCGGCGGTTTACGGCAGCGCCTGGAAGAGTACTTCCAGCACGCCTGGTCCTACACTAACGGCATCGACATGAACGCCGTAAGTACGCAAACGGTCTTCAACACAGCTCAACTATTTGCATATGCGACAAAGTAAGAATTCTTTCCACCCTATTGAGCTGTTGACATTTTTAAAGGACAACCGACACCATTTTTTTGTTTCCTAACTGACATCAGAAAAACTTTTTATAGCATCTAAAATACCCAAAACACGCAGGCTGATATTTTTAGGAAAGCATAAATGTTTGCAATCGATTAAAGAAGTCCTACCGTATCAATTCGAGCCGTCGGGGTACTGTAGCGTCCCAGAAAATGCACAAGATGGCGCCCAAGCTCGGTTGGAAATGAGCTGATTTGTCTGTTGGGAATTTTTGTCAACTAGTATCAAATAGTTATCTTGGTGCAACACACAACGATTCACCATTGTGTTATTTATGTGTTTTCCGTCTAATTTCGCCATCAACACGGATCAACACAAAGTTTTCAGACCAAACAAAGTACCCAAAATGCATTGTGTGTCGCTTTCTCGGTCAGGGGCGTTCCTTCAGTGACGTCACATCAGGCATCGTCATCAACTCGAAAACAAGACTTCCTGAATATTCAGCGCGAGTCTTAAAATTAAAATATAGCTACATGCCGTGGAATCTTTGTAAAATACGCTCAGTAGAAGTCATTTGAAATGATTTTACAAAGTATGGACACAACTTGTCCGGAGGCGTCGGTTGTCCTTTAAGTCACCCCCATGTTTTTCCCACTAGGTGTTGAAGGGCTTCCCCGAGTGCCTCCAGGCCGACATTTGCCTGCATCTGAACCGCACGCTAATGCAGCAGTGCAAGGCCTTCCGAGGCGCCAACAAAGGTTGCCTGCGCGCTTTAGCCATCCGCTTCAAGACCACCCACGCGCCGCCCGGCGACACGCTGGTACACAGCGGCGACATTCTCACCGCCCTTTATTTCATCTCCAACGGCTCCATCGAGATCCTGCGCGATGACATGGTGGTGGCCATATTGGGTGAGTTGAATTTTGCCTTCCTTTGACTTTTATTCTGACTGTATGTAGATTTTGACCAGCAAAGAGTCAAATCGTTTTCATATGATTCTTATGTAAATACAATACTGTATAATTTAAAGGACAACCGACACCTGCGGTCAAGTTGTGTCCATAAAAAAAAAAAAAACCACCATTTTTTAGTTTCCTAACTGACATCTGAAAAACGTTTTATCGCATCTAAAATACCCAAAACACGCAGGCTGATATTTTTAGTCAGACGCAAAACAGCAATAAAAATGACTTAAAGTGTCCCAAAACTACTTCAAAATGACCTTGGAGATCCCGAGTTTCAGAAGGTCCCGCCCCCTTGTTTGTGACATCACGTCAGGACGTCTTGCCTTGCTCTAAAATCAAAACAATGGCTTCAGATTCGGAGAAGATGCTTTCTTGTTGCTCGTCTAGTTATGAATATGATTCAAATAGTTCTGAAGAGGAAAGCATACATGTTTGCAATCGATTAAAGAATTTATTCCATGACATTTTGAGGTATCTGGGGGCAGGAAATGTAGCACCAAAAAGAGGCAGAAGAGGGTGACAAAGCTCAGTGTAAGAAATTAATCAGCCCGTTTCCACAAGCTGATTAATTCCTTACATGAGCTTTGTCGCCCTCTTCTGCTTCTTTTTGGTGCTACATGAAGTTTTCAGACCAGCCAAGTACAGCCAAAGCATTGACGTGATGGAAGGACTCCTAAAATGTGTCCTTTTTTCGGTCAGGGGCGTTCCTTCAGTGACGTCGGGTGAGGACTCGTCACCAACTCAAAAACAAGACTTCCGGGATAGTCAGCGCGAATCTTAAAATGTAAGATATAGCCATATGCAGTAGAATCTTTGTAAAATACGCTCAGTAGAAGTCATTTGAAGTGATTTTACAAATTATGGACACAACTTGTCCAGAGGCGTCGGTTGTCCTTTAAATCTCAATTGTATTTCTTTTTTTTTTCAGTTTTTGACTTCACATCAAAGCGCACATACACACACACACACACACACACACACACACACACACACACACACACACACACACAGAGCTGTCGTGTTTCCTCCCCAGGGGTGTTTGGGCACAGCTCCATTTAATTCTTCCATTTCGCATTTCAATTGATCACCAACAGCAGTGGCGCTCAAAAACCCGCTCAGGCGCCTCCTTTTCCAATAGAACATCCGCAACAGTGTTTTCGCTTTTGTTTGACTTTGCATCCCATCTCACACGTTATGTCCAGGCAAGAATGACATCTTCGGCGAGTCCGTCAGCATGTACGGCAGGCCCGGCAAATCCAGCGCCGACGTGCGGGCGCTGACGTACTGTGACCTTCACAAAATCCAGAGGGATGACCTGATGGAGGTTCTGGACATGTATCCTGATTTTGCCAATACGTTCTGGCACAACTTGGAGGTCACCTTTAACCTGAGAGATGTGAGTGCAACCAGGATATATGTCAGTTCAGCCTTTTTAACACTTTACAACATGAAATTAACTGATTCACTGCCAGAAATGTGCAAAAATGTGTCAATTTCAGTGCCAGGGTTTTTGTCATTGTCAGTCGAATTCCAGGATAGACTGAATATTGAGTTTTAGGACTACATAAACATTCAATGCAGCCTAAGAAACCTTAGACTGTTTTGTTTCATCAGAAAAAAAATAGTTAATTCCTAAGTTATATGGGTCTGAAGTTATCTGAGCTTGGAAATGGGGGTGGCTGTCCAAAATACAATACAATCGATCCATATTGGTTTATATAGTGCTTAGACAACAGCTGAAGCTGGAGCTAAGGAGAAAAAAGGGAAATCCTAAATTTTATGGGTCTGGAGTTATATGAGCTTGAAATGAGGGTAACTGTCCAAAATACAATGCAATACATACATATTGACCCACAGAATATTGAGTTTAAGGACAGCATAAACATGCAATGCAGCATTAGAAACCTTAGACTCTTCTTTTATCAGAATAAAGGAGTTAATTCCTAAATGATATGAGTCTGGAGTTATATGAGCTTGAAATGAGGGTGCCTGTCCAAAATACAATGCAAAACATACATTTTGGTTTATATAGCTCTGAAGCTGGAACAAAGCGCTAACAGGAAAAAAGGAAATGCTGCCTTGTGGAAACGAAAAAAAAAAACATTACCAGAGGCCATGGCCAGGACTTTATCGGCACCCAAGCAAAAACAAAACCCGAACAAATTCGGGAATGCCGCTCTGTGTCATATTTTCAATTCCAGAATAAATTCATGAATGGCAGTAAATGAGTAAATGACATTTGCTGGGCACACCAAAAAAAAAAATGAAAAAAAAAACATGCCAGAAAGACACGTTCAATCAGCCATTTTGTTTCAAAGACAAACAAAAGGTGGAAAAAATGTGTAAAAATGAAAGCTAGCTATATAGCTAAGAGTTAGCTAATAACCACTCAACCCGGAAGTAACACAAATAGATAGAAAGCTAGCTAGCTAAGAGTTAGCTAATAATCACTCAACCCTGAAGTAACTCAAATAGCTAAAAGCTAACTAAAATAGAGAGCTGATTAGCTAGCTCGATAGCTAGCCAGCTAGATAGCAAATACTGAAGCTGTTGTGTATCAGGCAGATCGGATTCATTTATCAACCCCAAGCAAGGACTCTGAATACGGCTACCGTCGCAGCAGGCACCACAGAGGCTCCCCACGACGGCGCAACCGACCCGGTGAGCCATGAACTTGCCTTTACAAAACAAAACAACAACACGATGTCTACCGGGTAAGATACGTGGTTAAAAAAAATCCTTCTTCAGATGGCACGGACCAGGAGGAGACCAACGCCGAGCAGTCTTGTCCAATGTCCAACCATCACAAAGTGGCGACGCCACGTTGGGACGAGCAGTACAGCAGTGACACGTTTTCATCGGAATCCAGCGACGACGAGATGAAGCATATGAGGCCTCGCAGCAAAATGGAGCTTTACCCGCCGCCGGCAGGGGAAGCCAGAGACTACCCACCGGCTGTCATTCACCTCCCGCCGCACGGTAGATCCGCCCCTGGGATGGCGAAGACTATTGACCTCGCTGGGCCACCGTACTCAGGTGAAGAGTCCAGATCCGCTTTCATTGTACATTTTCTTACCAATGAGCAGTAAAAAAATGATATTCTGACATCATCCTGACAGCCACAGTTCCAGTCAGCATGTCGGGCCTTTACGGCTACTGGCCGAACCGCCGGGCTAGCCAGTATTCCGAGGCCCAGAGACGCTCGTCATCTGCGGCCAGGACCACCGGCTTCCAGGCTGTCCCCTGTTCTGAAGACCGGCCCGGTGAACTTGGGTCAAGACTGGAAGTGCTCCAGTCGCAGTTGAACAGGTGAGATTTTAAATCTCTCTTTTGTTTTCATTATTTTATAAAAATAAGAATCATACATTTGATTTGTAAGCGCCTTTCAAAACTCTCGAGATCACTTGACAGTCACCGGATCAGTTTTTCTGTGGGGGAGCAGCGGCAGCCACGCGCGTCAGCGTTCACTAAACCCGGAATAACTCAAATAGATAGAAAGCTAGATAGCTAGCTAATAAATAGCTAATAGCTAGCCAGTCAGCTAGATAGCTAATAGATAGCAAATAGCTAGTTAACTCAATAGCCAGCTAGATAGCCCTATTTTTTAATAAGCATGTATGACACAATGTTGGACAATTGGGGTTTTGTCAGAATTGTTCATTGAATGAATAATTAAAAAAAAAACATTGCTGAAGGGGGCACCCGGATTTGAACCGGGGACCTCTTGATCTGCAGTCAAATGCTCTACCACTGAGCTATACCCCCTATGTCTAGAACCACGTACGTTGTTTATCTTAAAGGTGTGGGGACAGGAGTCTTTGGACATCGAAAACAGTCAAATAAACGACGCGACAGTGAAATAAGAACAAAATAACCGCGACGTTTCTTGGCATCATAATGTGCGTGTGGTTAAACAAGGCGACAGTGACACCTGGTGGACGTTTTTATATATTTTTCTGGCGATAAATTGGAGGCTTCTTTTAACCAAATATATGTTCTAAGCGATATAAAATACCAACTAAATCATATCAATGTGTGGACAGGAGTACTTGAACACCGAAAAAAAGACGAATAAACAACGTCAGAGTGAAATAAGAACAAAATAACTACGACGTTTCGAGGCATCATAATGTGCGTGTGGGTAAACGAGGCGACAGCGATACATAGTGGACATATTTATATATTTTTCTGGCGATAAATTCGAAGATTCTTTTAACCAAATACGATATGTTCTAAGCGATATAAAATACGAACTAAATCATATTCACCGACCAATATGGATTAAAAAAAGGTGAATAGCTACAGGTCGTTTTTTGCTTTTCCCTTCTCGTTTTACTTTCGATTTCCACAGAAACCGCCCCACAAGAGTCACGTGACCTACGGCTTCAACTCAACCTTTGAATTTTAAGTTAAATTTTAATATCGATTCAAGTCTCGCGCAAAATTAATCACTCATCCATTGGGTATTTGATATCAATCCAACATCAATAAAATATCAAATTGATGTCACTTTCCTGTTGGGGAAAAAAAAACTAAATAAGTGATTGTAATGAATTCGAACAAAATAAAATAAGGGGTATATGCAACAGTTGCAACACTGTTCATCAGAAATGAAACGAACACGGCTGAACGACACACATAATACATTTTATTGAGGCTCAAAAATGATTGTTCATCTCCATGTTCTTGTTGCAGGTTGGAAAGCCGAATGACGGCGGACATCACCGTCATCCTGCAGCTACTTCAACGTCAGATGGCCCCAGTGCCGCCTGCCTACAGCGCCGCCGTGTCGCCCAGCCCCCTCCCCACCGCCACCGCCGCCGTCCTGTACGGCAACGCGCCGACGCCCACCCTCTGCGCTGTCCCTCCCATGATGGACAGCGCCGCATCGCTGCTACAGGTACGCGTACGCACCAATTCATTGCGTCGAGTCATGATTGTAATACTAATGTTGACAAATGATGGGATAAAAATGTCCAAAGTAATAAACACAACAATTGGACAATGGATTTCAAAGTGTATCCAACATGTTTTGTTTCACTCACCCTTAGACTCCAGAGTCTGAGTCCAAGTCCAAGGACTCGTTGTCCAGCGGGATCCACGTGACGGCCACCTCGGACGACACCATGTCGCTGACGTCCCCCCAGGCAGAGGCCCCGAGGATTCTGGGTACTGCCCAGCGCTTCCCTTCCCTTCCTGAGCACTTGGAAGTCTCCTCTGAATTGCCAGAGATCCAGAGGCACATCTCTGACCCGGTCCTGCCGGGAAGCCCTGGGAGCTAGGAGGTCAACCTCCGCCGTGGGGTTTGGACTCTGCGACTTGTTCTTCATCTTCTTACCAATTATTATCAGGGCCACTTGGTGTAGAAAAAAAGTTACAAAAAATATACAATGATACCTCGTTTTCCGAACCCCATGGCTTACGAGCTTTTCGGTTTCCGAACGTTAAATTTATGACACATTTTTTTTCAAGGTTAAAATATCCCATCAATCAGGCTCCACAAATAACCCGTACAAGCCATCTGTACACTTGATGCAAAAAGCTATCAACCCAGCTATACAGAACACAATTGATGAGGAACTAGGTAAAATTATCGCAGAGGAAGTACCTACAAGGGATTATTCCTCAAGATGGTGAAACAAGAAGGCTACGTTCCTCATCAAGTGTTTAATGCTGATGAAACAGACCACTCCATTCCATCAAGCCATCAACGACCATCACAAAGGTAAATAAAACAAATTTATTATACAGTACAGTTTATTTCTTTAATTATAATACCATAGCACATTTATTATACATAAAGAAGGTATATTTTGTGTAGTTATTAGGCTTATTTTGTTGAAAATTATGTTTTATGGGGATCTAGGAATGGATTATTCTCATTGTAATGGTTTCCTATAGGAAATTAATTTTTAGGATACACACTTTTTGCCTTACACACTCTGTCTGGGAACCAATTAAGTTCGTAAGCCAAGGTATCACTGTATAATGTGATTGTGAGAGTAATATGAGATACAAACTCATAATTTTAGCAGAGTGGCGTCTGTAAATCACAATGTAACATTCAAGGAAAATTATGTTAAAAATGTTGCAGGGGTGAATGAAGTCATTTTTAAAAAATAGATTGCAATAATATATTTTCATGTTAAATGTGAAAAGGGGGATTTATTCATGAAAAAACTGAACTACAGGAGTGATGTTAAATTGTCAGAGTTATATTTTGAATTTATTTTACAATAGTTTTTTTTTGTTTCACAGAATCCTGTTTTGAAATGATGTGAAAAAATAAAAAGCTTTTATTCACAATTTGGTAATCCAGTGAATAGCTGTGGTCAATTTGTAAGAAAAAAATAACATTCTGAGTTACAGAAAATGAGTTGGTCACTATCGAGGGAAAATTCAATTGTAGCAAAGACAATTCATGTACAATTTGTCTTAAAATGGCGTCCAGTTTGACCATATCATTCACCGTTTCATAAAAAAAAACTGTACATAGTGCAGGTATCAAGAAAGGCATATTAATATATGTAGCTTTATTGCATCAACCCATATGTACAGTACAAGTGTCAAGTGTCGGGTTTTTTTTTCACGTGATTATTGAGAATTGCAAATTAATTAAGTCGGTAGGAACGAGCGGCGGTACCTCTCCTTGTTGCTGCATGGGTGTAACAGTCTCTGGCTGAAGGAGCTACCCAGTGCTGCCAGGGTGGGCAGGAGGGTGTGGGAGGGGCTGTCCATCATAGTTTGTTTAGTTAGTAGTAGTAGTAGTAGTAGTAGTAGTAGTTTCTTTTGTCTTTTCTGCGTTTCCCTCAAACACATCACTTTTCACCCGTTGAAAAATGTTGACATTGAAGAAAAAAGGAGCACCGTAAATGAAAATGGACTAAATTAGTCAGGGACTACGGAACACTAGGTAGCTCAAATAAGATGGCTATCTGGATAGCTAGCAAGCTAGGTTATTTGCTGGCTAGCTAGCTAGTGAGCTAGGTTATTTTCTAGCTCGCGAGCTAGGTTATAGTTATTTGGCTATCTAGCTAGCTAGCTATCTCTTAGCTGGCTAGCTTTCGATCTATTTGAGTTACTTACTAGTTGAGTAAACACTGGCGCGTGTGGCTGCTGCTGCTCACCCACAAAAAAACTTATCCTGTGACTGTAAAGTGACCTTGAGAGTTTTGAAAGGCGCTTATAAAT